>NW_010229994.1:14457-25544 GCF_000690775.1 Eurypyga helias | reverse complement strand
CACTCTTTCTCTCTCCCTCTCTCGATCTTGCCTCTCTTCCTCTTACTCCTTGGTTTATGTAGCTTTTGCTCTTTCATGCTTTCTTGCTCTTTCTCCTCACCCTTCTTTCCCTCTCTTTGTGTCATGCTCACTCTCTTTTCTCATTTATGCTGACTTTTCCTTGCACACTTGCTCTTTCTGGATATTGGTATGCTCCTTCTCATGCCCACTCCTCACTCTCTTTGTTGCACCTTCAGTTTCTCACAACCTTGTACTCCCTCTTGTGACCTTGTGGCCTTTCCTGCAACTGCATGCTCGCTCTTTCCCATGCCCTCAGGCTCATCGTCTTCCTCGTGGCAGCTCTTTCTCACTCCTTTCCACATGTTCTCTTTCTTACGCACTATTTACTGCTTTTTTTGTGTGGTCTTTCTCGCACACTTCTGTGTGCATACATTCACTCTTTCTCATGTCTTTGCTGTCTTGCTCGCTTATTTGTCCATGCTCAAACTCCTGTGTACTCCCTTTCTTCAGTGACCTCCTTTCTTGCACTCGTGCTGCTTTCCCCACCCTCACTGTTTCTCATTCCCTGGCTCTTCCTCACATGCACTTGCCCTTTCCTGGTGCCTTTATGCTCGCTCTTCCTCAGGCGAGCTTTCTCTTTTTCCTTTGGTATCTCTTTCTCAGAACTCTTTCTTGCCCTCTCTCACTTTCATTCACTATCTCTCATGGTTTCTCTTATGCATTCTCTCTCTCTTCTTTCCTCTCTCTTCTCTTTTTCTTCTTCCCCCACTCTCCCTCTCCTGTGTGCTTGCTCTTCCTTGTTCACTCGCTTTTTCTTGTGTTCTTTCTCATGTGCACTTGTGTTTTCTCATATATGCCATTTCTTTCATGCATCCTCTTTCTCATGCCCTCACTCTTTTCATGTGCTTCCTAATCCTCATGTGTACTCTCTCGTGTGCACTTACTCTTTTCCCATGCACTTATTTTTCTTACACACCTGCCCTTTCTTGCACACTTGCTCTCCACCTTCCTCACACGAACGAACTCTTTCTTGTTTGAACTTTTTCTCACTCTCCCTCTTTAGCTCTATTAAGCACTCATTCTCACAGTCCCTTATTTTCCTTCCACCTTCCTCTTATTGTCTCTACCCTTTTCTTCTCTCCCCATCGCTTTCCCTCTCTTGCTCTTTTCTTCCCTTCTCTCTTTTACATAATTTTCTTTCTCTCTTTCTGTCTTCTTTTTCTTACTGTTCTTACCCTCTTCCTCTCCTCTCTCTCCCCTTTCACTCTTCCTTGCCCTCTCTTTTCCCTATCTTTTTATCTTTCTCATGCTATTTCTTTCACGTAAGTTCTCATTTATGCTTCCATCTCTTAATTAAATACTCTTTTCTCCAACGTCCTGTATTATTTCCTATGGAGAGAGAAGTACATGGTTACATTTTATGTTATAGAATCCTGGAAGTGTGTAATGAGGTTTTAAAGTCATAATTTTTGTCTAGAAATACTCAATCCACAACATCAGACCTGGAGCCTGAAACATCACTGCTACATGGCAACATAGTTAGAGGAATTAAAAATAATATTCTTAAAAATAATCACAGTTGCTGTCCAAACCAAGGCTCAGGTGGCCATTAGGGACACAAGCCCTGTGCAGTGTGTTTATAAGACATACACCACCCTCCCAGGAAGCCTTAAGTCATTAGTTGCTAGAATAAAATCCAGTGTATAATTCAAGAGGTTCAATTCGTAGTATTTTTCCCACAACATTTATCGTGGTTTATCAAGACTCTAGAAGACTGAAGCAAATAAAGATCCACAGATAAACACCGTGGTTGCAAAAACTAGTCACATCTTTGAACTGCTGTTTCACCAGCCAATAATGTTGCCTGTAAAGCTTTACATATTAACAATATAACTTCAAATACACATCTGTGTTTATCTTCTGTCCTAAAGGAACAAATGCTTTTAAATAATAATATACCATGTTAATTTCAATGGTGTTGCTCTGCTATAGTCACACTGCTATAAATTTAATTTATCCTTTCATTAATGCAGTTAAAATCAGTAATCAAAATTCATTGGGAAAATACTTAATGCAGATCAAAGTGGCAACATCTAAAATCTAGGATCATTAGTTAGAGAGGCTTTAGTTTTGCCATCTGCTTTCATTTAACTCTCAAATTATGGAATGGTGGTGTGTTTATGTAAACTCTCAAAGTTGTGGGATACATGTGAAAATCTTAGGTTTTCACAAAATGTTTATATTCTTGCTGGTTGGAGAAAAGGAACCCTTAAGTGTGCATTATAACATAGTTCAAAATTTTGAATGAAAATTAAGTTTATTTTTAATTCTAGCCATTCTCATTATTTTGGGGGTCTAATATTGGGGGGAGTCTCAAATTCTGTGAGGTGGCAGCATTGTTGCCATTTATTTCTAAGGAATAGGGTTACATTTCTGCATTAAATAGACTATTTGCCCATAAAGAAAAAGTACTAATCATAAAATATTTTTATCACTTATATAGAAATTTTCATTGTTTATAGTTTTCACAGGAATTTTCTTGTAGTATTCAGGTGGAGAGATACACCTGGGTTTACCCATTCTGAGCAGTTAAAGTTCACTTTTGCTGTACCCTCAGCTTTAACCCTGCTAATCTGTGGAATCTAAGATGTGATACTGTGAACTCCAGCATTTGGGTACTTACTGTAATAAAATTTATATACTTTTTTTAGAGAAAGAAGTAAATAAAGGGTTTCAAAAGACAGGGGAAGAAAAACTACTCTTTCTGTTTTTTAAACCAAAGAAACTGCTTGCTTTTTAAGTTACTGTTATCTTAATGTGTTTAGAAGTGTTCAGCTTTAAAAACCTGTTTAAATACATTCTAGGAGGGCTCAATGGACAGCTTGTATGAGCCTGTCCCAGAACATCAAGAACCAAAGGATACAACTACCACTGACAGTCGGGCTAGCACTCCAGTGAGCATGCATGTAAACTCTGGACCACCCGATAGGTCTATGTCTTTGGTAAGTAAAATTTCATTGCGAAGTATGCAATGTATTTTGCAGGAAAACCATTGCTTTGTATGCAGGTACATGTGTGTTCAGCTGTCTTTACTGCCAGTTTGAACTATTTAGGCTCTTTAGAGCCACTGTTCAAATCTCATCTCTGTAGCCATTGACCTGATTTCTGTCCAGTCTTAACAAGCACACTTGAAAAAGAGGTCACGAGTTTCAATACAGCTAGCAGCAAAGTGAGATTAGTGCAGCTTCACTGTATGAGGGAATTTCTCTTTGCGAGTAATAGCGTATGAAAGTGCTGGGTACACATATTAGTAGAGGTTGTCTTTACAGGATATACTATTGGTGTCTTTGGTTGTTCTTATTAACAAAAAAATGCATTTCTAAAGTATGAGTTGTATGAACTTTGTAACATATGGCCTCTGGAATAACAATGACATTTTACAAGACCTCATTAGGCAATCATGTGAAGAAGGTTGTCTTCTGTATTTTTTATTCTTCCTAAATAATTTTACTCTACTTAATACTTTATTACTGGTGTGTTGTTGGTATATCACTGAGGCTTTGACAAATACTTCAACATGGTATATCAAATGTCATAATCTTTTTCATTTCATAATTTCTGTTCTCTGTTTTTACAATGGTCTCTCATTTATAATTACTATCTATAGCAACATATAGTCTGGTGAAAGAGTAAAGAGAAAACAGGATGTTCATCATTCAAAGATTAGAGACTGTCCTCCCTTTGAAACTTATGCCAGACTTTACCCATATTCGCTCTGGGTTAGGTACCATGTACCTGTGAGACTCTTGGGCCTATGGTGTTGCAATGTCACAAAGCAGGTTTTCACACAGGACTAGCATGGAGAAAGTTCTGGAACTGGTGGGGTAGGAGAATGTCTGTGCAATTGTAGCACACACTTGTTGAATTCCTAAAGGAATGGAAATAATTTGTTCTTCTCAGAACCTTCCACTGCAACCATCTCATTCTGTACATGTCTGTCTCTTCCAGGTAATCACCTTGGTGCTTTATGTAATGGTCCTGGTTTTGAAAATGTAGCAGTGCAGAGATCTCAAGATGATTCCTCATAGCATCAGCAGAGATTTATGAGCCTGGGCTCTGAAATGTGCCTACTTTATAATTTTATTGCAGTAGGTGGGAGATGTTCTCCTGACAGGTTTCTCCCCATTTTCAGGTTGTGTCCTTTTTACTCAAAGAATGAGCCACCTTTACATTAAGGTGGGGTGGTGGGGGAGGGAGCAGCAGTGTGTGGAGGGAAAGGGGTTTGCTCTCAATTAGGGTTAGGGTCGTTAGTGTTAGGGTGTTTAATCATGGTGGTGAAATACAACTGTAACCTGGTTGTAGCATGGTTGTAATATTGCAGATTTGTGAAGCTCTAGCTAGTTCTCTAGGGCTGTGTCACACAACCATGTTCAAACATGCCATTCTACTAACAAAGGTGGACATCATCGTTCAGCTCCTACATCCATTCAGTCTTTTTTCCCATTTCCTTTGACTACAGACCAACCTAAGAATTAATGAAAACTACACTAATACTTCCTTGTAGATAAATGTTTATAGATGTTTATCTGCTAGGAACAGTATTTAGACAAAGTAAAATTAAAGTTGAAAGCAGATTAATTTTTTAGTTTGTGCCCAGCATGTGAGGTATAACCTTCTCATATACTTTGCTGTGGATAACTACCAGAAATTGTATCTTCTCAAGATATGGTAAAGACACACCCACAGCACTGTGCTTTGCTATGGTTTTCACAATGTGTAAGACTAAGAATTAAAACTGCAGTGATCATTTATGTCAAGCTTTTTGTTTCTTGCTTTTTCTTGTTTTGTTCTGGTTTCTGATTTGGCAGCATTACTTCAGGCTCTTCATTATATTTGTATAGAGTTAGGCTTCATAAATATTTTGGCTAAATCAAAGTAATGAACCTATCCAATACAGAACTTTATTTTCATTGAGCAAGCCTAGAGAAGCAGATATGCTACTAGTGTAGGATTAGAAATCATGTATGTTAATCTGAACACATTTTAGCAAAACCTTTTCCACATTGCTCGGTCCAGTTTCTGTGGGATGGCTCTGAGTAGTCCATAAAGATACATGTATAGCAGTGCATAGAAGAACGCAGCACTTCATTTTCTACTAACTCTTATCATATATTTCTGTTTTCCTAAAGGGAATATTTTAGTGATGGCACATTTGTTCATCACTAAATTTAAGTTTCATCATCAGTAAAAGCAATGCTAAATGGTTAAGCAAACTGTTGGCTCACTAGGTATTAACAAGAAGCTTCCTAAGACTGGCTGTGGGTTTTATTTTGTTCTGAGAGAATATTCAGCTCAGCACTTAACTAAAAATAACGGCTGAATGCTGTGTCACTGTGCTGGCTGTAGAATCAACACGATTATTTACAAAATACTCTCTAGAAATGGAAAACAAGATTAGTGATGACGTGTCGGCAGTAAGACCTATGGAAAAATGCTGCTAAGGCCAAAGGACTATGTGTAATCTTATCTGCTATTTCTAGCATGTGAGTTATTAGACCTACACCTTGGATGAAGCCGTTAAGCTTATTAACTGAGCCCATTTGTACTTCTGTCCCATTTTTAATGCTGTCACTTGGTTCCAGGCTGCAGGGCGGCCCCCACAGCATGATAAATTCAGAACATTATTGGCTCCCTCAGGCCCTGATTTAGCTATCTATCATTATTCACTAATGCACATACTTAAGTGCATTGCTAAGTAGATATGGGCTCGAGTGTATGTTTAAATGGTCAGCTGAACCATGGCCATGCAGATTCCACAGAGCTGTTAAATCTCCCGAGGGTGGAGCAGCCTGGCATAGCACATTTCCTCCTTAGGAGGCTTTGCTCCCTTCCTTTTTTCTATACCATTTTGGAAATTAACAGGGTAGGCATTCAAGGCCTGCCCCCCTCAACTTAAAAAAGAGAGTTTAGGGTTAGAGGAAATGTTTCCTTATATTGCAGTAAAGTAGTTATTTTCTTGCAGTTATCTGTCTGTTGTGTTTTGTCCTAATCATAGCTGGGCTGTGACATTTTTCTGGACACATGGGAAATACAGGGCACTGTGGTCACTGAAGCTGTACAGGACATAATTTAGTCAACATACCCTTTGGACACCTTTTTGAGGATTTATTATTTTTGCTCCTGGCCAAATATCTGCCCAAATGACACATTAATCTCTCTTTCACATACATTCTTCTTCTTCACACAACTTAGAAGACCTGTTTAGTATGCAATATATTTTTTCTGGGATGTTCCCACTCCAGGTTTGTGTGGTACTGTCTTGTGCCTGTTCTACATATTTGCCTTTTGATTTTAATCATTTCAGGGAATGTCTGTTGACATTTTTGGTTACTTTGCCTGTTGCTCAGTTTCAGTAATATGCTCAGACAGAAGAAACAAAAATAAATTTTCAAAATGTTTTTGAACCTTATAAATAGCAAAGTTGAATTGAATCTACTTCAGAAACAATTGGTAGCCAACAGTAATGAATCATATGGGTGCTCTTTGCCTTAACTGTGCTATTAACTGGGAAACTGAATTTCTACCTCTTGTAGCTTGATGTTAGTCTTCTACCTCGTGAGCTGTCTTCGGCTTCTCAAGAGAAGAGTATTCAGTATTAAAAATATTTTCATCTATTTCCTGTCAGGTGGCAATCACCAAATGTCATGAGATCCACGTATTTTTCAGCTGCTGACCGTGATATGATCAACTGCCCTGTATATCAGAAAAGTGCCAAATAATTTATCAGTCTTTCTAAGTTACTGCCAGGAGAATCACAATCAGTCATGATACCTGCTTTAATCTGCAGAGTTATAATTGGCATTTGATTCCAATGAGGGAAAGAAGAGGGTTAGTCGTCTGAAATTACCATTTCCCATTTGCAAGTCTTAACAGACACAGGATCTCTAGCTTTCTCAGCCACCTTGTAGACACGAGAGAGTCTAATTCAACTCTTTTATTCAGAGTTATTAGAGAAAAGCCGAGAGGAAAGGAGTTCATTAATAATTTCATAAAGCTGAGTTTCCACATGTACTGTTTGTTTTTAGGAAACAGGTTGTTTATATTTGAGATAGGGAAGGAAAGAATTGTTCCCATAAAAAAGGTAAATATGCACTGTGGAGAATGGGGAGAGCAGAATCTAGGTGAACCTTAATTTACATTCTAAGATAAAACATGTTTTTAAAAATGCTTAATCTCTAGTTTCAGATTAAAGTTGCATAAAACTTTAAATGTAGTCAAACATTGAAAAGATACTTAAAAAAAAGAAAAGTACAAACAAGAGTAATTTATTCTTGTACCCTGATTTAGCCAGCTGATTCAGATATAGCAAAAAGAGATGTAACGAATAAGAGGAACCATTTTTAAATGGCCATTTAAGCCCACTGTCCTATTTCATTGTGGCATTGCATCTGATGATATCCGGTGAAATCTCATCAGCATCATCTCAACGTATGATGTAATGCCATACATGCATCTTTTGCTGGATTTTAAGAAACCCAACATTGGTTTCAAATTGTGGAGCAAAAGACTAACTCTACAGTTCTGTGTTTCGTGTTCAGCACCAGATGTTTGGCATGTGAAGATCTGAAATAATAATCTTTCCAGGTATGTGGCCACAGTGAGTTTAGAGATATCCTGTGGTCTCTGACCTCCATGCATAATGCTTCCTTTTGCAAGCCTCTTTGGAATCAAATATTTGACACTTTTTAATGAGATGTTGACAATGCCCTTTTAAAAGAGGCTTGAACTCACTTTTTCAATATTTTTCAAATTCTCTATGTGCATGTGCACCATCTAGTAATTTCTTTAGAGCTATTGAAAGGATTTACCCCAGGTCTAAAATGCTGGTGGCTTTTTTTTTTTCTCTCCAAGAAATTCATCTTACATTGCTTGCAGTGTTTCAAAGTACAGGATAAGTTCTGTACACCCTTTTGATCTGCACACAGCATCTATGAACAAATCTACAAATGCAAAAAAAAAATCTGTGGAAACTGCATACAATTATTAGCATTCACAAATGTCCAGGTGCTAAGTGGAACTCCTACACTTAGCTAAAAAAACCTCAGCACAGTAAAACAGCCTTTTTTTAATGCACGCCCCTGATGAAGCTTAAAAAAATATCTATGATGGGTTTTACTGAGAGGAGGGGAAAAATATAAAATGCTCAGTTGTGCACTTACATCATTTTATGTAGTACCTGTTTTGGCTTTTCATCATGCAACCTGGATGACATTTTTAAATTACTGTGGTCAGACCCATGCAGATGTAGACAATATTACACTAAGCAAATAAATTAAACATAAGAATATGAGAAATATGTCTATACACTGAAGTTTTCATATTTATAAAATAATGAATGGCTATATATTTTTTTAATGTCTCTTGTTGCACAGCGGATTGAAGTGGCATTCATCATGGATATTTTTACACCAGTTTCTGCTTCCAGGCTGGAAGAAGTAGATATGAAAGTGATTCAGTACTTTGATATTCTGTCTCAGGAGATATCAAAATAGTATAAGGATCAGAGATCTCTTCTGTCCTAGCAAGACATCCTCAGGTTTTCTTGAAGTTGAAATTAACTTCAAGTCCCAGAGTAACCATGAGAACAAAGATGCAGTGAGATGTTTTAGCATCCTTGCAGTGGGGCACCCCTTTCTTCACTCTTTCAACATCCACATAGCTCTTACTTCTCACATCTTGCCAGATTACATATCATCTAGTCCTGAGGGCTGTTAGATCATGGCTCCAGGCCAGCACCTGATTCTGATGTGGTGCCCCTCAGAGCTTTACCAGGCCAACTTGCACAACTTTACGTTTTACTTCCAGACTTTCCTGCTCTCTTCCACATTCCTCTGCATGTAATGGGGTTACAGGGTCTGCGTCCTTCTGTGTACCTCAGGAAGCCACATCCCATTTTCGCATGTGGGTATTTTATCCTCATAAAACTTAAAAATGTCATACTCTGGAATAAACATGACCTTCTTTCTTGGAGTAAGAGTCTTGTTGTCTGAGTTTTCAGGGGTATTACAATTGTCAGCTTCTTGGGAGTCATGGATATTGAAGTCTCCTGAAATCAGGACACATAACTACATATATTCTCTGCTGCACTGTCCCCTCCACAGCTTCAGCTGTTGGAAAAAGAGAGACTGGAGATGTTAGTAAATGTTAAAAACATGCATCAAAAGTACATAATTCAGTGTTTTTCCAGTGAGGAATATATTATATTTGGCTTAAACTTTTTTGATTTTCATAGACTTTTTTCTCTATTTTTTAAAAGGAATTTCCTGACTTTGAGAACACAGTGGCCAAAAAAAGAAAGTAAGTTGAGACCAGTGTGAGGTCTACACAGTGTCACAATATTTGTCTGTACCTTTCATCCTTGTTGTTTTATTAATGTTTGGCAATGTTGCTTTAATTCTCATACAGTACATGTATTAATGTTGCAGCTGGAAAGCAAGTAACAAGCTTGTAATGCATTACTAAATCTCTTTTGCCATGATTTTTTTATATACATAAAGGTTTCTACCCAAATATGAGAATCAGGACAGCTAAAATCAAATGCAGTTAATCTGGTCTTGGTTTAACCATATGTCTGCTTTTCTGAAAGATTGAAGTGGTAACCTATTTTATAGCATGTTTGTACTATTGACCTGATAATCTTCTGAAGAGTTTTTTGTTCATGTTTTTTAATCCAAGTAAAAAATTAGTTTGCGAAATGATTCAGGTAAAGCAGGTCAGACTGTATTTTACCAAGCATCTTTGTGACAGCAGCATGCTTTGTGTCTATTCATTAAGACACAATGCTATGGTTTGGGTTAATGATTAATATATATTAGTAATCACAGGAGTTTGTTTTGAAAATTCTTCTCTTGGCTTCAGATTGAGGGTTATTGCATTACTGAAATGGTCCCCTTCAGATGAAATCTGAAATCCTGCCCAATAGAATGATAGAGACAAATCTTATCTGGCTGGTTGTGACAGACATGAAAATCCCTAGTTGTTTGGGATTTTGGGGTTTTGTTTGTTTGGGGTTTTTTTTTGTTTGTTTGGGTTTTTTGGTTGGTTGGTTTGTTAGGTGGAGCTCCACTAAATTCAGAACATCAATGTCATCTGTGTTTATTGCTGAGAAATTTCAAAATAGATTAAGATTTCAAAGAAAATCAAGAGCTTCTTTCTCATAAGTAACAGTTTTAATCTATTTCTGGTCATCTGATAAAAACACTAGGAACTTATCAACTGCAAACACAGAAATGTTATGCACTCAGAGCTGTGAGATCTCAGTTATCTGAGACCAACCAGGGCTCTCTCAAAATGCTCAGAAAATTGCATTAATTAAAGTTAGGACATAACTATTGTTCATGGTTTTCTCATCAGTCTTTAACACCTTTAAGGAAGACAAACTACTGTGTAGGCCTTACCCAAGTTTTACCCTAATGAGCTCTACCAAATATGGTGCAACCACCTAGCTGCCAATGAGTCTCCTGCTTAGATCAGAACTAAGTCTGTCCCAGGAATAGAAGTCTATAGCTATAGTCTCCAATCCTACAATGCAAATAAACGTATTTTAAAACAAATCCTATTTTAAATGAATTATCAGAATTTAGAAGGGTAGTTTAGATCATTTGACTAATCAATATAAAAAATTAGTAAGCTGTGTGAAAATAATATCACTCAACATGGAAAGGTTTTGTAATGAAAATTATTTCATTGTAATTGTCCAGCTGTTTCTATCCTGGCATGATAATGCAGAAATTTTCACATTGGCCTTTTCCATAGACAGAGAGAAAATGAATGAGGAAATATCATTCTGTTTTTGTTACAACAAGGCAATGAGGAAGCACCAAATGGAGTAGCAGAAATAAAATAAACAGAAGTATGCCTTGTTTAGACAGTAATAATTAAATAGTGGAACTCTGGAAACCAGTCCAAGTGATTTCAAAAGGAACTAGTGCATACAGACCACTTCCTTAAAAAAACAGTAGTTCAGTTGTGCCTTTTTGCTCAGGAAACCCTTAAGCACGTACATGCCTGTAGTTGGGAGATGGATC
>NW_010229994.1:0-14426 GCF_000690775.1 Eurypyga helias | reverse complement strand
CTTTCCCTTCTGCTGATCATTGTCGCATATTAGAGAATCTCTGGTCTCATCTACTATAATCTGTCTTCATCATGTAGCTCATAAAGTACCATGCATTGGGGCTTTTATGGATTAAGTGAAACAAGTTAATTCACAGGGAAAATCACTGTTAATTCAAAGATTCCTTTTTCTTCTGTTAAGTTAGTATATTCTTTAAGTCATCATTTATAAACCACTGACCACAGATGGAAACATGAGTTAGGAATATTCCTTGATGTAAATGTGCAAAAAGTTTGAGGTTTATTTGGGCAATAAAATATCACTCAAGGTCGTGGGGATGATATGTTCATATGTAGCAATTTGGTTCAATCCATTATTTATGTTGTCAACCATCAAACACTAATTTCTAAATGTTGTAGGATACTTCAGATCATGTCTAAAGAAAAGCATCTCTCATTTTCTTCCTGATGGGGCTCCCTGATTCAGTCATGAATTCTTCATTCCAAAAAGAAATGTGAATAACATATTTTTACAGAATGAAAACTCAGAAGCTTTCAGAGCTTTGTGTGGCATGTGGGAGTAGATGATTGGGTGAATGAGAAAAGCCAAGTAACTCCAATTAAAGCCAGTGAGAATTGCACAGCTAAATCCGTGTGCCCTGATTTGAAGAATTAGGTTGAAAATATCCATATTTGATTAAATGTGCATTTGTTTTTCATTCTGACTTTCAGCTAATGGTAAATTCTTTTAATTCTTTTAGATCCATCCAGAAGTCCATGTCTGAAAATGAAGCATTTGGTTAGTAACTGCTTAAATAATTTACTGTATACTTGCTAATCTCACAAAGCCAACTTTAATTAAGGGTCTGATTTGCTTTACAGCTGTTGGAGCAAATGCAAAGGAAAGGAAAAAATACAGTGAAGCTATCAATATATTCCCCCACTTTTTGCAGGCACATTTGTAGGTAGATGTCAAAAACAAACTAGTTAAACACAGAAACCAAATTAAGTTTTAAAGAACTTACTATAGGTCAATGTGAGAAATACTCAGCATATCTAGTGTTTCAATAATTTCAATTAAAATTTGGAATTTCTCTTATCTAATAAAGTTTGGGTCCCTGCCCATTCCCAGGTTAAAGTACTTTGCTTCATCTTTCATAAGCAAGTTCACCAAAGAAGAAATTCAGGTGGGTTGGGTTTTGGTGGTTTTTTTTTTTTTTTTTTTAGCCTGTCCTGACATGGCATATTATTATCCACGGTTGTGGTTCAAGAGATTCTATTTTGTAAATCCTCTGTAGGAAATAATCATCAGTTTCTGAAAAAGTAAAAATTACTACTTTTTCCAGTGAGAGCCTCCTGTTAACATTCTATTATTTATTATTTGGAGTTTGGGCTTAGTTGTGTCTAGCACTTGCTGGGTAAAAAGGTTATTATATCTGCTTGTAATGGTGCAGCTATATTTCACAACAATGTGTCTCACGTAGCTGTAAGTTCCACTATGTTACAACTTAATTCTGTAGCCCTGCACTGGGAAGACTTCCATGGAGAACAGTGTCATTTGGTCTACAGCATCCAGGCTGTAATGAATTCCTAGGATTTGACAGAATTGGCAAGTGCTTTCATAAAGAAAATTTTCTGACATAGAATTAAACCCAACATTAAAAAAAAAAGAAGATACAAACCACCAGAAATTACAAGAACAATAGTTAATGATATGCTGTGAAGCATGACTGCTTTGAAGTTCACTGAGCGAACAGGAGAATGGCCATTTTGTTCTAAAAGCCAACCTAGTTTCTCCCATTGAAGTTGAGAACAGTACCAGGCTTGGATTGCGTGCGAAATAGATGTGGGCATCTTTGATGCTATTTGTTGTTAACACACTAGCTAGTTAACTGTAAAGTTAAATAATATTTATACAATTCCTGGAAGCAAAATAAAGGCACAGATGTTCTGTGGGCTCCTAGGTCTTAAAACTACGCTTAAGATAACAATCATTCTGATCATGTTTTAACAGTGTTAAATGAGATATTAGACAACAGCAAAAGATTATGAAACTTGAAGTCTGCCCACAATAAATACCATCTGTCCATCAAATTCCTTATATTGTGAAACTATTGATTAATTTCTGTGTTTGAGCAGATGCCACAGTGTTCTGCAAGCTTGTTTGATTTGCATGCTGATGCTATTTTTATAGACTTTCTTGTTATTTCACAGGTTTGCTATGAATTCAGGTGACTGCTCTCTATGCTTTTACTTTAGACAGGAAAAATGTGAATGGCACACTTTGGCAGGCTTCCAGGAAGCCGGAGAATGATTTGTACATCAGGAGGCACTGTCAGCTTGAAGGTAATTGCAAAACATATTTCAGCTGATTTTGCATTTTCCACAAAGTATTTTAAAGGGCACCTAGGAAAATTTCTCATTTTTCACCAATAATCTAGTTAAATAATTTGTCAGATCCTTTTGAGATTTATCTTGTCCTCAAAGGGAAAAAGTAGTGGTTAGTATAAAGCTTATCTTAGAACTGGGAAGCTAAGAACACACTCTGTGAGCAATTCAGTCTGTAGTCCACAGACCAAAGAAGACGTCCACTACAGTAAATTGCCATAGTCATGTTGTATAGGGCTTGCCAACTGTAATATTAGCCTAGAGTAGAAATCCATGTTCCCTGTATACTTTCACATTGCTCCAGGCATCCAATAGGGAAACTAACTTTTCCCAGAAAAAAACTCTTGTGACAGGTACAAAAGAGAGTAGGCAAAATCCTGTAGGCAACTGTTTTGTCCACCTCTCTTTCTAAACCTGTTTTGACCAACATTATTGAAACAACATCACAGCTAATACATGGGAAATTGCTAGTGACACTGTTTAAGAGTTGATTGGGATAAATCCATTAAAATGACTCTGAGAAATAACAAGTGAGCAGTCACCTTGTCTATTTAAACACAAATTGGACTTTTAAAAATCAAAATTCTTTGACAATTTGCCTAATCTTGCTTCCAGGAATGAAAATTGTATTTTTACTTTTTAAAGTCAAGATCCCTCATAGTTCCCTAATTTCAGCAGAAACAGAAAACAAGAGATGTGAGATTAAAGTGAATGCGTGTTTTGTTCTTTACTTAAGCCAACAAAGTGGGAAGATGGGCAACGTCTTAACTTCTGGTATCTCCTGTACCAATGATCTAGATATCATCCATTAGTAGGAGGTTCCATTGTTACCTGGATATGCCAAATAAAGCACAGGACAGGGCACCAGCTTTCCCTCAGTGTTTCATTCACTTCACCGCTGGAAGATAAGCTGAAATGCTTGGCAAATAGATCTGAAATTGCAGTACCTATTGTATTTCCCCGTGTATGGGCAAATTTGGTTTCTTGGAACCAGAACCAAAAAGAAGACATGACAGGAAAATTTAGAGGGACTCTGCTCTTGTCATGAACTGATGAGGGAGAAAGGGACCTTTGGTGAGTCTCATTCATAGAATAATAGAATCACAGAATGGTTTGGGTTAGAAGGGACCTTAAAGACCATCTAGTTCCAATCCCCCTGCCATGGGCAGCGACACCCTCCACTAGACCAGGTTGCTCAAAGCCTCATCCAGCCTGGCCTCGAACACTTCCGGGGATGGGACATGCACCACTGCTCTGGGCAACCTGTTCCAGTGCCTCACCAACCCCTCCATGAAAAACTTCTTCCTGATATCCAATCTTAATCTCCCCACTTTTAATATAAACCCATTACCCCTTGTCCTGTCGCTACAGGCCCTTGTAAAAAGTCCCCTCCCAGCTTCCTTGTAGGCCCCCTTCAGCTATTGGACAAGCTCCCTTCATTGGCTTGCAAGGCACAAGTTTGTAAAAATAGGTGGAAAAAAAAAAACCCAAAACATTTCTCTCCAGACAAGTCTTACTTTTAACCAAAAACATTTAGGAATGATTTTTCAGACTGCTTCAGACATTACTGGTTTGGAGGTGGAAAGAGGCTGAATGAGAAAAACAGAACTTTCTGACCTTCCTCCACAGTCTTTTCTACTCCAGACTTCTTTTTTACCCTTTTAAATATCCAAAGCATGCAAAAGAAGCAGTGTACATTTCAAAAGCTGACAAGTGTTGTAATTGAAGGGCAGAAGCCCAGAGGGAACAGGAAGCAAAGCTGGCAGCTAAATAAAAATCTCCCTTTCCCTGCTGCAGCAAAATTGTTTGAAGGGAAGTCCCTTTCACACAGTGGTGAAAACCACTGCAAGGAGATTTACAGTGTATCATTATTGATCAAGATAATTTGTCACTATTGATCAAGCCTTTCTCTTAACACAGATAATAATTCAAGGTCTACAAGTCTATTGCATAATATGAATTTCTGTTAAATATAATAAACCATGTGAGGCAGCCAGCATGGGCTTCCCTGCTTACTTCAGAGCCGTATTCACAGACCTGATCCAAATCTCACAGAAGTCAGTGAAAAGACATCCACTGAGGCTGGTAGCCTATGATTAGGTCCTTATTGTTGCTGTGTGTATAACCTCTACAAAAATGAGTTTTCCAGACTGATAAGGCAGTAAAAACATTTATATCCACAGACACAATAGTGGGAATACCTGCTGTTGCTCACAAGCCTAAACCCAAATCATCAGGGACAGCTTTGTCAACCTAAAAGTAGCATTGTTGAAAAAGTTGACTATTCAAGTCACAGTCATCGGGCTTCCATGAAAGTGTATTGCAGAGGCAAACAGCAAAGAGCTGACACCCCTCAGAGTCACTGGACTAATTCTCCACTGCTCCTAATTCACTCCACAGTATAGTGACTGGTACCCATTGCCAGACTAGGAAGAAAAGAACACTGCAGCTCACATACATATTTTCAAACATATTTTTCTTTTTATTTTTCTTTTTTCTTCCCCCATATGCCTTGTTCTGTATTTCAGAGGCTTAGAGAGCTGATTTAAGCAAGATTTAATAGCACTGTGGATGCATGTTATTATGGCTAGCAAAAGAGATCACGGTTGGGGAAGACCACTACGGTTTGCTTTAATAACTTGCTGTTGTTGATTTGGGTTTGACCAAAATTACATTAAAAACAGTGTCACTGTAAGGAGTCTTTCAGGCTAAGGTCATTATATGTTGCCCCACAGTTCTTTGTGATTCAGCTGCAAACAGCTATGAAGTAATCCTAGTTTGGACGAGACTGTAAGAGGACTTGTGGGTATAGGACTGAAGACTGCAAGGCAGTGTGTAGAGTAAGCTTAGAGAACACAGGGGCATGGTGGGCAGAGATGCTCGAAGGAGATGAAAACAAATTAGCCTGAGCACCAGAAACAACCCAGTTATGTGCAACTGGTGTTGCATAAGCAATGCTTGATGTGAGTTATGCTGCTTCTAGAAGGCCAGCTAGGTCTATACTTAAACCACTAAATTGTCAGACACCTGACCCTCAGTTAGTTCAAGGAGATTTGCAGCTGCTGGTCAGTCACATTAGATTTTGGAATGTAGTATACTTTTCCAAAAAGCTCTTGTTTTTATTGTAACCATCAAGTTTCTAGGTGAAAGACACTGTCTTATAATCACAGAAGCTCTTACAAAAGCCTCCAAAGGCAAGCTCGTGCAAGAAAATTTTCTGTGACTCATTTTTCCTCTTCCTGTTGACACACATGGCAAGTAAAGGAAATTGTTTGACGGGGTTTTCTGTGCAGCTGACCTATGGTTTCAAGGCGGAAGTAAGATATGAAAAAAGTGTTGCCCTTTTTTCTTGGATGCCCAGATTGTAATTTGTGAATTTTAACTCAGCCTTATAACATCAAATTTGCAAAATATTAAGGATGATTGTCACTATGTTACAATTTTTGCAGAGGATTTTCTTTTAGGAAAAATAAGAATTCTAAAACAGTCTCTTGATTCCGAATTTGCCTTAAAAATAACATGAAAATTTATGTGCTAACTTGCAGTCCTTTAATTGTTTCACTCACATGAGTTTAGGAGGGGTACGGCTAGCTTTACACACATTGTTGTCTCATTTAATTCTTACATAAGCATAAGCATTTTAAGGACTGAGATCTTACTTAACTGTTTGAATATAATTTTTCATGGTCATGTTCAAACATTTTTTTTCATGTGATCGCTGAAAAATCTCAGTCACTTGGAATTATTCAACGAATTAATCTTACGTTTTCTGTTGATTTTAAACAAAAGTGCGACCAGTCTCACCTGCCCACAATTAGCCTTTGTGATGTAAATCTTTATGTTAATGCAAACAGAATTACTGATGTTGTTTTGGCATTCCTCAGCAGCAATAGGGTGACCAAGTTAGCATTCATTATAAAAGCAAACAAACAAACAAAAACGCAGCACATTCTTACTGGTTTTTAGTAACTTTGGGAAAATAGGATAGCACTTTGGGCTGTGATCAGCAGATAATTTTCTTTTTTTTTTTCCCCCTGCAAAATAGCTGACTGTGTCTGATACCTAGGTTGATGGCATCTAATCACTAGGCCTTTCTACAGTAGTATTATGGTGGATGCTTTGCCTTAAGATTCGTAGTAAGAGTAGATCTTTCAGAGTAGACTTACTAAAAGCAAACTTTTTGAAGAGCTGTTTTGACTAATTATTGCTCATTGTTGTAATGAAGGTAAATACTATTCCCATGTAAAACATTAATTTCTTGGAAGAAATGGGAGGATGTTCATCCTTTGAAGGCAATTCCTAATTTAGTATAATTTAAACTGATCTCAATTGCAAAGATAATTTTTGTCCAGGGCCTTAATTTTTTTATGTGAATGTTGTATATTCTTCTGCTGTAAATTACCTGGGTAAGAGGAAGTGCTTAGTGGGATTCTGGGTTAGTAGACTGAGGACTAAGTACAGATGGAGAAGCATGAGTGAACTTTCTTTATGTGAGTCAGTTTGACAATTTGTTCTGTAGTCTTAACTTCAAAGCACTTTGAGGAAAAATGCATGCCTAAATGATATAAGATTAACTTCAGAGACTCAAAATGTCAGCTCAAAACATCAAGTGCGATTCAAATTATATTCCTCAGAATAACTTAAACCAGGACATTTTAAAGCATCTTTTCTTTTTTTTTTTTTTTTTCTGGTCATAATTCACAGAAGATAGTATTGTTGGTGACGGGATACATTTGCTGCAAGGAAAGAAGATAGAAGAAACCACATGCCAGGTGAAAGAACTACCCTTCAGAATCTAAAAATCGTCAAATAAAACGCCTATTTCTTGCTTTCTTTCAGTATTTGTGCATCCTAGACTCCTGTGTATTTTAGAAGCTTGTTTAAAAGAAGATTGTGGTGACTGAGTTATACACCACTTTCATTATGCACATCATATGGGTTTTAATACTTAGAAAACATTTTCTTTCCCTGACAAATCCATTTCTGTTAAATCAATGTCCTGGAATTGTGTCTAGCAAGATCTATACTAACTGTTTAGATCAGTCTTGCATTCCATATTGACATATGTATCCTAATGCGTTCTGAATTTCTATAAACATACACTATATCCCCATGATACTACGTTAGTAATCCCACTAGTATGAGCAATTAAGGAATTCTGGCCCTTGTGTTTGCAGAATAGTAATAGCATAAAGGCAGGTAACAACCCATCAGTTGCTGAGCAGCAGAGAGGCTGGGAGAAGGACTTGTAGCTGTGGAATTAGAAGAACTGCCATTTGCTTTTTATTTCACTTCTAGTCCAATGTTTGCCCTGATAATATGTTACTTAAAGGGCCAATTCCTATCTGTTGCAAATGAGCTTAGCTCTGCTGATTTCTCATGACACAACAATTTACCCAGTTTGGGAATATATCTATAAGTGTCTAACACACACCTGTGTATGGTGTGTGTATCTACATGAGGAATTAATACAATAAATTATTTAAAAGCTGATAACCTAGTACATTTTCCTTTACAGAAGTTTACATTCAAGGTGAATACTGAACTTTTATAAAAGACACCAGGATGAGTTTCCTCTGCTGTTTCTACACCATGTCAGGAGTCCTTTTGAATGCTTAGGTTAAAAGGAAGAAAAAAACTGTACATGCATCACCCTCAAGGCATCTGAGATAAGACAGAGAGCTGTGAAGACACAGACTTTAGGCAGTGCACAGCTCCAGTGTAAGCCAGAGACACAATCTGGTTTAAAATGAAGACAACTCAAATAATATGTATACTGGGGGACAGACGACCGTATTGGTGACTTTAAAGCTGGTATGTTCCAGGTTTCTCCTGCTTTCCCCCAGAGATTTTTCTGTCTCTGTATTGTTAGTTTGTTTGCATGATTGTCTCCTCTCCCCATTGCTGAAAAGTAGGTGGGGAGGAAGGAAAGGAGAAAATAACTCCTTTCTCTTCTGCATCTCTCACTCTCTGTTCTCTTCCTTTCACCTCTTAAGTATTAAGAAGACAGATTATTCTTTGATTTCCCGTAGCAGTTCTTCCCTTAGTGTGAGGGATCTCTGCCTCTGCCCCTATCCTGCTATGGCAGCCTCTGTGCTGACTCCTGGTTAAGATCCTGGAGGCCATTCACCAGACATGATACAATGTGGAGGGAGAAAGGGAAGAAGGGAATAGGGAGTAAGGCCTATGTTTTCTTTAAGAATGTTTCCTTAAAATCCCTTAAAGCATCTCCCCATGAACCACTTGCCTCATTTTAAAAGCAAATTTCTATTTTTGACTTCTCTACTTCTTTGAAGATGCTTTATGAAATGGAAATCATGCCTGACCAGCCTGAGGGCCTTCTAAAATGAAATTACTAGCTTGGTGGAAGAGAGATAACCAGTGGATTGACATTACTAAGGCTTTCAACACTGTCCTCCATAACATCCTCATAGACAAAGTAATGAAACAGGAACTAGAAAAGTGGACAGTGAGCTCAGGTTGAAGTGCTGGGTTCAAAGGAATGTGATTAATGGTTTGAAGTCCTGCTGGAGACCAGTCCCTAGTGGTCTACCCCAGGGGTCAATCCTGGGCACAGTACTGTTTATCAACACCTTCAGCAAATTTTCAGGCAGAGCAAAACTGGGAGAAGTGACTGATTCACCAGAGGTTGTGCTTGACCATCAGAAGACCTTCAACAGACTGGAGAAATGGGCAAACAAGAACCTCATGAAGTTCAATAAAGGGAAGTACAAAGTCCTGAACCTGGGGAGGCAATACAGGCTGGGGGCTGACAGGCAGCTTTGCAGATAAGGTCCTGGGGGTCATGGTCAACATCAAGTTGACCATAAGCTTGCAATGCGCCCTTGGAGTAAAGGTGGCCAACATCCTCTTAGACTGCATTAGATAGAGCATTGCCTGCAGGTTGAGGGAGGTGATCCTTCCCCTTTTCTCAGCATTGGCGAGCTGATCCATCACGTATGGGGGCTGGGTTTGTTACTGTCTCTACAGTACAAGACAAACAGTGAAAATACTGGAATAAATTCAATGAAGGGCTATGAAGATCATCAAGGAACTGGAGCATCTGACATAAGAGGAGAGGCTGAGAGAGCTGGGACTGCTCAGCCTGGAGCAGAGAAGGCTCGGGGTATCTTATACATAAGAACAAACCTGTGACAGCAGGGAGTAAAGAAAACAGAGCCAGACTTCTCAGCAATGCCCGGTGACAAGAGGAGAGACAATGGGTAAAAACTGAAATACAGGAAATTTCATTTAACATAAAGAAAGCACTTTGCGAGAGAAGATAAAATGCTGGAAGAGGCTTCCCAGAGAGGCTGTGTAAACTCCATCTTTGGAGATCCTCAAAACCTGTCAGGACATAGACTTATGCAACTTTGGTGGACCTGTTCTAAGAAGTTAGATTAGACAATCCTCAGAGGTGTTTTTCTGCCTCAGCTGGTCTGCATGAGTCTCTGATTTTATGAGACATGGAAGAGCCGAATTTACAAGCGAGAGTAATAGAATAGATGAACTTTTTAGGGTTTTTCTCTTTATCTCTCTTTCTCAAAAAAAAAAAAAAAAGAAGTAATAAAAGAAAGCAAATGAGCTTCACAAAATCTTCAAACCCTTGCCATTTCCCAAATAGGTGCTCATTTGATTCCATTCATTTGGTTAAGTGCTGGAAAACAGGGGTTTGGAACAGAAGTACAGGTCGAGGAACACAGCATAAGGAAACACTGTAATAATTGTACCTTACCATAAAAAATAGCTTTACTTTCTGCATTTATTTTTCTTATCTTTGTTCTTATTTGTTCATGTCTAGCAGGGCTCCCTTGATGGCTCAAACCCTTTGTAGCATATTGGGAAGGACATAAAATATGAAGGAATACAGTCTTTGGGCTAATACATTTTCAAAAATGTTTCATGCCTCATTTCTCACGTAAATTCTTAGGTTGCTTTCAGCCTTCAAAGTGTCATTCATATTCATGAAGAAAAAAAGAGTAGTGTTCATTACTTTCACTGATAAGCTATGAGCACTGTCAGGCTTGCCCACAAGGGACAGCATGGGTGCCCTAGGGAAAGTGTTTTCTCATGGTGTTCCTATCACCAGAACATTGCGACCAAGAAATGGATTATGGGCAGATGATGAAAGTTTATATAGTCTTGTCTTTGCTTAGTTCTGAGGATCCTCCCATTTTCTCTGCATTGTTAATCCAATTCAAACTCATACCCTGGGGGCTCAACATCACAGGCAATATGAGGCGAACCGAACAAGACCCGTTTTAGAAATGCATCAATGACACTTGCTTCCCAGCTGGGGGGTTACTGCTGAGGAAAGACTTCTGTGGCTTTCTTGCTCATTGAGAAAGGAGAGAGGGGATCTAGGACGAGACCCAGGCATGCCATGACATAACGCATGGCTCTGCCACTGTGCCACATACACTGTGATGCCCCCAAGATGTTACTGAATCCCACATAAGTAAGGAAATTAAGGCAACTCAATGTCAAACTGATTTCAGTGGGTGACAGCTGGTGTACAGCAGCCATTGTTTTTATATGCACACAGTACTTGATTGGAAGACTGCTGAGCTCTCAATCTGTATTCAGTGACACAATAGTAATTATATTTATTCATCTTATTTATGTTGGATTATTGTTATTTTACTTTTCTTACCATCTAGGTGATAAACTATGAGCAGTGGATTCCACCACGAGTTCACAATCCAAGTGTGGCTGGTAACAGTGAAATGGTGAGTTGCCATGAAAATTGTTCATGTTTTATTCATCAGCAGCTAGCAGCCTGGAAGACTGTCCTGTTGTAGTAGGATTTCGTTTACTGTATTTTGCTTCCCCAAAAGTTGAAAGATCTTCATCCATATCCATGCTATTAAACATGGTATCTCTTTATCTTTTATAAAATACCTTATTATTGCTCTGTTATTAATCATGGTATTTCTTTATCTTTTATGGAATGTCTTATTATTGCTCTGTGATTCCCAGGAGAAAATCTGCTTATAATCCTAGCCTGCTTAGTTTGATTCTGCAGTCATTTTTCAGTATCTGGAGTACCAGACTAAAATAATGTGAATATTTAAAGTTTAGACATGTATATGTTGGTTGACCCTGGCTTTACTGACATTTTTTAACATAAAATTTATCCAAATTCTGTGCATTTTTGCAGAACTAACTCTTTGTATAAGTAGAGCAGAAAGATCTCTATCATCATATACTATTTTAATAGTTATTATGTGAAGCAAGACTATTACTAAAACTTTAAAAAAAAAAATCTGTGGTACAATAATGATAGCACCACTGACACAGTAATTTTTGTCTTCTCACTATTACACTGTACTCTGAATTTAAGTTTGTAGGTAATCATGACTGAATCATTGTAGGTCTCGGTGAAAGGCAAACCAGTTGAGGAAAAATCAGAGATTAGACTCTGCCATGACTAAATTCTTTATGCTGAGAAGTGATGTGCTGTGCAAGTACTTTTATTGAAATTAATGCAGTTATACCCAGGAAAGAGAGTGCTCAACAGGACTGAGATTGCTGGAATCTGACCAACAGTGTTTCACACTTAGCCTCCAAATTGCTGTATTTGTGTCATCAGGTTAATCCTCCTAACACCTCAGTGAGCAAAGATTTTTAATGTATCTAGAATACCTAAGGATAAACTGGAAACAGTTAGTCAGTCACAATTTAGGTCTTTTTTGCTATAATATATTTTTATAAGTGCATTTTTAAAATTTATATCTTTTGTCCATAAATATTCATGCACACTTCATGGAAATTATTTGCAATTAAAGGGCAGCCTGTGAATTATTTTTTTTAAACAATTCATTTTAATTTGTGGTGTGACATGATTTTGTATGACTAAAACCCGTTAAGCAGGGAAATAAAGCATGTTCTTGTTCATGAGGGAATTCTTTCCTTATACATAGCTTTGCTTATAGGTTGAGCAAAACACAAGCACAGCTACAATATTCGAGTGAGCAAATACTCTGACCCTAGAACATAGCAGGGGGTGAAATTTGAAGTCTTTAAATGTGCTTTAAATTAATAACTTTTTATGAGTGAAGACTTACTGCTCCGTGCACTGGTCTTCAATATTCCTCCCTAACTCCTTTTGGAACATCCTTCCCCTTCCATGGAGAAGGCAGATACTGGAAAGTAGCATAGTCCAAATAAACGTACATTACTGGTCCAACCAGTAGCGCACATTCTGTCACTGCACTTCCTTTTCCTATATCCTGGGCAGCAACAACCATGGATACCGGATTCCAGATAACACAAACAGCAAGAAGAAAATTGCCTGAAACCAGAGCACAACATTTAACAGGGTTTTCTAACTTTTATGCCTGCTTTCACTAAGCTGTGGCTGAGGGTTTCGAAGACAATACAGCAAAAGTGTGAGACCAGGATGGTCAGTTCACCTGATATTCTGTCTGGTCTCTACATCAAATAACTTTAGCTCTGTTTGGATAGGCAGCTAAACTTCTGGATTTGAATGCTTAGGTAAACCAAAATAAACTACTGTAAATTTAAAAGCTGTCCAATCACTAACTGATACTGCATGAGCTTTTTTCTCCATAAAAGGGTGTTACTGTTTTTATTATTTAAGCACTTATGACATTTCACTAACAATAGACTTACTAAATGAGTGTTTTTAATGTAAAGAGGATTAAAGTTTGCCATTAATGAAATTATCTGAATAGATTATCTTCCGTTTATCTTGATGTCTCCATGACAGAAATCCCAGATCATAACTCAAAGTCATCATGTTGCTTTTGTATCGTAACTTATAAGTGAACAAATCCCATCCCTGGATGTCTTCAAGGCCAGGCTGGATGTGGCTTTGAGCAACCTGGTCTAGTGCAAGGTGCCCCTGCCCATGGCAGGGGGGTTGGAACTAGATGATCTTTAAAGGTCCCTTCCAACCCTAACCATTCTATGATTCTATGAAATGATTATTACTACAAGACGTCTTATGTCAGAGCAATATTACCATTCTAAACCCACTATGATTTATTTTGCAAAGACATCTCACAATGAGATCCTGAAAAATCACACTTCAATTTCTCTCTTTAGCTAAGCTAAAACTGCAGTCCTACTATCCTGAATTTGAAGATGGGAGAGGGGGCTTGAAGTACAAGTCAGAACATGAGTATGCTTGGATTTGGCCCACAGTGCATGTTGAATACTAAGATGCAAACTGTAAAAGGGCCCTAAGCTGACTAGAGCTTTAAGGTGTATCTGTCGAGAAGATCCTCAAGAAGACCTCAAGTGTTTAAACGCAAAAAAACAGGTTTTTTTAGTTAAAAAAAAAAAAAAATAATTCTTCAAATGGCAGAAATTGAAAGTACCTACGTTTTGTCTATATTAACTCCACAGAGTAATATGTGGGTATTAGCACATCAGAACAGTTGGTGCTGATGAGCTGAAATCCACACTCTATGCAATATGGGGCATCTACCTGGGGTCATTTAATCTCTGTTACACATCCAGTAGTAGCTGCATAGAAATAGAATTCATCTGCGATGAATTCAGTTTCTGGCACTTTGAGACCAAAATGCAGCTTACAGAGATAGATGTGAAATTCATGTCAAATATATGCCCCTGATTGAAACTAAAATATTAATGTAGCCATAACTTACAAAAGACAATGGAGACATGAAAAGTTGTTTACATTCCACTCTCTTGCTTCCCACTATGTTTCTGTGGTTGAGTCCCAGTTTCCAGGACAGTCTGCAGACTTCAAGGAATGTAATCCTGCTGAGAAGGAGGGAGTTTAAACCCTAGTGCTGGCCACCATCGTTACTTCTGCATTAATCACTGTGTTTAGCAAGAGGACTCCTAAGGTCCTGTCCTTAAGGAGAGAAGTCAGCTTAGCTTCATCAGCATGAATGGAATCATGCTCATTTATATCAGCCGTGAAGGAAGCCATTAAAGGTGTATCTGGACATAGACTAATAATAATAATTTTTTACATAGTGAACAATATTTCATGAGAGTAGTTCCCTAAAGAATAAAGTAGTTTCAGATTTTTTGTGTGTAATTTTACACATAGAATCATAGAAT
>NW_010229993.1:0-21691 GCF_000690775.1 Eurypyga helias | reverse complement strand
GCAGGGCTAAACCGGAGCCCCACGCGCCTGCTGCGGACAGCACGGACTCCATCATCCCCGCCAGACTCGGTGCACAGGTGGCAGGAGGTGCCAAAAAAGGATGCTTCGCGGTGAAGAAGCACGGTGTCGCTCTCGTGTGATGCAGATAGGTGTACTCAGCGGTAAAAAGAGATGTGTCTCTGTGTCTTGGCCTGGAAACACGCAGGGGTCTGGGAGATCCTGCTTTGACTTCAACTTTGGAGAAGACCTTGCAATGCTATAAATAATGCTGTCAGCGGGAAAGATTTCCTCCTTCCAAAGAGTTACTTGGGAAAAGGAGGTCTTCGGTAGAAAATTAATTTATATACTGGAAAGATTATAGTTCTAAAATTCTTGCGGAGGGAGGAGGAGAAGAGTCCATGGTGGAGAAACAGGGAAGGTATAAAGACGGTACTGGATTTCCAGGAGAGGAGCAAAGATGGTCTAAATTTAGTCAAGGGGGGAGAGGAGTGTTGGCAGATAAAGAAATTTGAAATCAGCGGTGCCTCACTGGGGCACAGGGTGGAGATAGCGATTCAGATGATAGAGCCTCCGTAAAATACAAAACAGACCTGTATTTCATAACGTCAGGCTTTGTGGTGCATTGACGTTTTTGTGTTCCTGTGGTGCTTGATCCTTGCCGGCCAGCGTTTGTCAGCTGACAAGCACCTCAGCACTTCCCTACGTTAGACTTTCTTACCCGTTTTATATTGCTTTTCCGGAGATGTTTGGTGGTGGGGATTGTTTCTCACTGTATCTTTAAAGGGGTGCAGATTGCAGTGAGTGTGTACAGAAAGTTTACATGAAGAATCCCTGCTGGGATTCACATTTACGGAGCAGACTACTGTTTAAAACCAACCCAATGGACATCCAGGAATGAGCTGGGATAAGATAGGAACAGTAGGATAATGAGCTATAGGGTTCCTCTTTTGGAATGCAAAGGAGTGTTACTTGATTGCAGCAGGTAATCTAGAGTGCTAACAGATCGATACAGAATCATAAAACAATTTAGATTGTAGGAAACCTCCGGAGTTCACTCAGTTCAAACCTCAAAGTTACAATAGGTTGCTCAGGGAGAAGGTCTCAGACTCTCCTGGAGTGTTTGCTGAGAAGACCTTTGGTAAAAGCTCCTCCCAAATTGTCTCATCTCGCTTTTGCTTTGTCAGCTTGCTACAAGGGATTCCACCGCCGTGCAGTGCACTCAAAAAAGGGAACTTAACTGCATCGTTGTGGCTAATTTAATTGGTCTGTAACGGCTCTGTCACACCAGAACTGAGGCTGTATTGGTCTGTTTGATAATGCCGTTTTACTGAGTGTCTTCATGGACACAGGTCTCCTCAGGTAGTCTGAAATTTGCATAACACTTTGCCCCTGAGTAATTTGCAAAAATCTGTAAACCACTTAATCTTCACCGCAGAAATTCTGGTTTTCAGACTGATTTTTTGCAAATGAGGTTTTATTTTCTATTCATGATGGGGCTTAATATTTCAAAAAGTATCCTGAGATGCTGTAGCAAAAATGCATCAATTTTGTAGGAACATTAGTTTGCTCTTTCTTCATCAACTGATTTTCAGTTCCCTTGTCAAACCCACAGGTTCCTAAGGTTTGTAATTAACAAATAATCCGTGGTGTACACCTCATGGTAATTTTTTAACACACCTTTTCACTCAGTCTCTTGATTGTTTACTGCCAAAGTTCAGACATTTGGACAACTGCTACAGTCTCTTTCCTTTTCTGTTTTTTGATGGGACAGTATAGGAAAGAAATCTTTAGTGGTTAACCTTCCTAGTCCTGTAGATAGCAAATAGTGTTTTAGTCACCCTGAAATCTAATTCTCCAGATATAACAAGCCGCTTCCTGATTTCTCTGGTGGTTCTTCCTGCTTTTCTCCCGTGTTACAGAAAGACATAAAGATGTCCTGCTGTTCATTGGGAAAGAATCATAAACTAATTTGGCTTCCTGCAAGTGAAAAGCCAGTGCCTTACACGGGAGAGCGGAATTAGTAATCGCTGCATCATGACAATACTGCAGTGTGGCATTTTGCTCCAAATCTAGAATAACCCAGATCTAGACTCTGCAGTTCTCAGTCACTGGTAGTACCTTGTGCAGGGGGCACACCCAGAAAGGCATCACTTGTCACTTACTTTTGTTTTCCAGGATTGGAAAGGCCAATAATTAAAAATAATTAAATGGGCACAATGCTGTGAAAGGGAGTGTAACATCGCATAAAAGGCTGTTTATCACTCCAGCTGTGTATGTATCTGGGGAGAATGGTTTATAAAACTCCTTTGTCGGTGAATATAGTCATGAATCAGTTTCTTATTTAATACTGCTTAAAGCCCCTTCTACCAAAACATTTAAATGTGTGTTTGTATATTCTGCTAAATTGGGGTTTCAGTGAACACATCGCAAGCTCCTACAGGAAGAATAGGATCTTTTGCTTTTAGATGATAAAAGTCCTTGTGCAAGACACTGAGGATTAAATTCTCATACGATGCCTGATGCAGAGTACCCTGTTGATTAGGGACAGCATGTTACCCGTAGGGGTAAGTGAGCTTGTTACACACATCCGGTGTCTCCTTTTGTTGCTGCTGAGAAGAGTATTTAAACGCTGATCTAACTCTTCCAGAAATGAGTGAGAAACAGCCCATGCCATGAGAGACATCGTGAAATTCCAGTGTATACCAGCCAAAGCATTTTCTGCAAAATACTATGGATACTAATACCACGTTATACCTGGAAAGATTTGGAGATGCCTGCTGCGACCTAAGAAACACTTTCATGATGTTTCTTCCAGGGTAGCTCCTGAATGCGATGGGTGGTTGTTCTCTCCCTGGAGCACATCTCCACAACGGGCGTTCATACAGTGAGGAAGATTGAAGATGTTTTCAGAGAGTTCGAGTTTCACTAACATGGTTTTTTGTTATTGGAAATCAATGTCCCTGGGCACGTGAAAGTTTCAATTCGAATGCACCTGCGTGTTGAGAAGTTTTAGAAGCTGGAAGCTCACTGATAGGAGGCTCTTTAGTCTCTCAAGCAAAAGCATTACACTGCAGAACAGCCTGATCTTGGGGATGACACAGCAGGTGAGTGTGTTGGAACCGGAACCTTAGTACTGGGGCAGGAGCAAGTGCATGTTTGTCCTGACGTGCCAAAAGTGGAAAAATAGATCATAGCAGAAAATATATAGTATAAGCCATCACTTTGTAGTATGACCTGTGTTGCTTCACCGGAGAAGTACCAGGAAGAGAATACAATGATCAAAGCTCATGTGGAAGGACTCGGAAACCTCTATGTTATCCCCAGTCTGACGTTACATTTCCACTGAGTAACTTCATGAAGAGGGTGATGAGGCACTGGAGCAGGTTGCCCAGAGAAGCTGTGGATGCCCCATCCCTGGAAGTGTTCAAGGCCAGGCTGGATGAGGCTTTGAGCAACCTGGTCTAGTGGAAGGTGTCCCTGCCCATGGCAGGGGGGTTGGAACTAGATGGGCTTTAAGGTCCCTTCCAACCCCAACCATTCTATGATTCTGTGATTCTATGATTTCATTGTTGTCCAACGTGGCATGGGCACATCATGTTGCAGTCCTTGCTTCCGGATTACAATTGGAGAAGACTTTTGAAAGCGTAATTCCCAATAACAGAAACTCGCACATTTGGAGAGTGTCAGCAGAACGTTTGGACTAACCAGTAGCTGTTACTGTAGTGAACTGAATTCTAATTGAGTTTGGGCAGTGATTCCTCTTGGAATACCTTGTAAGCAATATTTGGAAAGGTAAATCACAACGTTTTTCAGATGAATTACTTCTTTTTGCACAATCACACCTTGAGACCTCAGGTTAGGAAGGTAACATGAATTAAAACATAGCAGACATCATCTGATAACCGGTCCCTTGCACACAGTGAGTGTGAGATAATGTGCCTTAACCTAGCCCACTGTAGAAGAATTTTCAGGTTAATTGCATTTACTCTGTATTTGCTGCAGAACAAAATACACACGTGGACAGGTGTTGTGCATGTAGCTTGTGTGTACTGTGGGCGGGCAGTGTGTTGCAGATCTAACTCTGCCACTTGAAGATTTTGCCAGTTTGCACCTACCCCTTTGGTGCTGGAGTTACTCCTGCCATAGCTCTGCTGCTGAAAGGGTTTGTTTAAGAGCGTTTTCGTTTGCTTCAGGCAAAGGGAGGAGGTTGGTTTAAACCCTCTTGGTTGACTAATCCATCTGACTTGTTAGAAGCACACGAGGGAGCGCTCATTTAATTCCTTCTGCCAACAGACCCGCGGGGGTGGAAGCTCTCAGCAGAGGAGTGGTGAGAAACAACTGGAAGAAGGGTAATGTCACCGACTGGCACACCTGTCTGCGAGCAGAGTGCCAGCGCATGACTTGGTCCTGCCTGTGCTGAGGGCATTACAGCTCTTCCAAATGTGTCTGTGCCTTTTCTGTTACACATTCCTGGCTTAATTCTCTTTTATCCTAAGGACTTTTATATCGCTCCGACAATACAAAACGATCCAAAAGCCTCCCGAGGTGTCAAAGCCACCTAACTCGGCAAAACAATGTGCAAAGGTCTAACAGGTGAATATCAGTGACTAATCTTGCAGGAATAAAGCCATAATTTTCCTATCCAGAACCTCAGCTATTCCGTTGCAGGCTGCCAGGTGCATGGGGAGCCCTGGATGCGGGGTGGCACTGCTGCCCCTCGGCCGAGGGACAATCTGTTTCGGGCCTGTGTCACGCTGAATTTACACTACTGGGGGAAGTTCACGTTGTGGAATGGGGTCCAGCCTTCGTTCCCAGTGAGGGGTACAGTTGTACACAGGCCTTCACAAAGAGTTTTGTCTGCCTGGCTGTGAAAAGATGTCCTTGTCACCCTCTTTCCAGGTGTGTCCTTCGTGTTGCAGAGCCTTCTCCTCTGCCTGCAACATCACCTTGCCTGAAAGGTCGATGGTATGTGTAGTGGGTTCCCTGCTTCCACAGACTTTCCCCCACTGTCTTTGGTGAACTGTTGCTGTTTTGCAGATTCATTGCAGAGTCCATCTGCTGTTTTCTTCTTTTCAGTGTTTTCCTAATCTCTTTAGCTTATATTTCCTTCTTGAGGCTTCTAGACATCCTCACCATGAGATCGTGCTTTATCGATTGCTTTTGTTGCTACTATGGCTACTAACTCTATTGCTTCTTTTGGAAAGTTCTGCTTAGTCTGATCTTCCTAATGTAGCTTGGCACAGTTGTTTTTTTGTTGGGTTTGGGTTTTTATTTTCCTTTTTTTATTCTACACATGGACAGCACTACTATTTGTTTTCGTCAGTCACCTGCAGCCTAAATGAAAAACACTTTTTTCCAGCAAAGCACTTGAACATGTGTTTACCTCTAGATAAGTGTGTTTTTATGTGCTTCCATGAAGACAAAGTTTTGCTAAAGAGAATTTTTTTTCCCTAAAGTAAGACTGAAAGAGCTGATCTGAAGCGTACTGCAGGAGGTCAAAATCTGCTCCGTCCTTGGGGTTAAGTGCTCAGGCCAGGGAGTGATTTTTTTTCTGTATTTCTATGGCTACAGCTATCGCTAGTTTAGCCTTAGCAAATGCAAGGCATTTTCTCTTAGTTCCAGCCCGCTTTTAAAGTAGTATTGTCTCTTTCTACCTAAGATTTGTTAGTCTTTCTGCTCCTTTTCTGGGTGTTTGAACAACTGCACTGTCCCTGTGACTTTGATCAGTGCCTGTTAGAGTCTCCTCCTAACGCTGACTGTTGACTTCAGGTAACCAAATTCACCCCTCTCTTTTGAGCCTTCTTTCCATCTCTTGTTTTTCTAGATGATCTTACACATTTTTCTTATTTCAAAGCCTGTCAGTGGGCCAATGGCATCTCATCTCCATTAAACATTCCTCATATTAATTGCCGAGCAGTTATTACAGTTATCATGGGCTGCAGAATCTCAGCTCAGCAGAGTTAGTTCACAGAGTGGTGAACAGGAGTGACACTTGACCATTTTGCATATTAAAATGTCCCCCTGGTAGGACAACGTTTGTGAATCCTGGTCTTGGGAGGAGATAAAAAAAACCCCAAACTGATCTATTGTGGCACACAGGATCCTGCAATCCTATACAACAGCCATAATTATGACTATATTTGCTGGAGGCAATTTGAGTGATTCCTAAAAATATTTTTACGGGATATCTTTAATCACTCAAAAAATAAAATTTAAACAATATTCCTTAAATGAGTGAAATCTGTCAGCAAAATGCTAATGCTAGGTCAGTAGGGAACAGGGTTAGCCCTCTCAAACCTTACTAGTGATGTATTCAGAGGATGTTGCAGTTTCTGCTGTTGCCCGTGCCAGACGTGGTCACGCAAGTCGTTCCTCCTGGCAGGCAGAGCCCAGGCATGGCCGCAGTGCAGCTGCAGCGTAACTCGGGCAGGGACTAAGGGGAAGAGACTCAACTTCAAAGCAGGTCCCAAGGGAAGGAGGGGCAGCCCTGGCCGCAGCCTCTCTGCATTGCTTTAGGGAAGAGCTTGCCCCAAGGTCACCAGCTGCACTATCTCTGAGTTGGCCCTGAGCCCAGGAAGCCAAACCCCGGGAGGATGGCAGTGGGCTCAGAGCCCTGACACTCCATTTTGTCCTTGCTGAAGTCCCCTGCCTACTTCACCAGCCATTCCCTGACCCTTTTCTCTTTTCCCAAAGCAGGCTGGTGCAAGCAGAGAAGGGAGTCCACAGCAACGCTGACTGCCTTTGCACTGCCCTCATCCCATCCCTCTCCCTAACATACATTTTCCCAAACCATCAAAGCACTCAGCCGTGCCAGCGTGCTCCTCTCCACACAGAGACCTGCATGAGTTCCCACATCCAGTGTCAATGACTTTATGCCTATTGCATTCCCCGATCCAAATTTTAATAATAGTAGTAATACCCATGACCAACTTGGTACCCTGTTTAGGGCCTGGGAAAGCATTGCCTAAACATTGGTGGCTGTTCCCTCCGCTATGGCATGGACCTGGAACATGTCCCAGAAGCATCAGCACCTCTGGTGCCTGTCTGAAGTGTTGTTGCTCAATATCCTTTATTTTCCTCCTCTTCCTCCTCTCTGGTAGGGACATGCTGTTGTCCTAATCTAATAATTCTTAACAGTCTCACGTCGCTGTGGGGAATACTGTTGTTGCCGAGGAGATGTTTCAGAAAGGCAAGTCTATTTTCAGTAGGAGAAAACCCCGTTTTTTTAATAATATTGCTAAAATGTGAACTCTAAAGTTTTGTGAAATCCTGATTTAGTCAGGAAAACTTCAGGCTTAGCTCAGCGTAACTACTCAGGCTTTTCTGGAAGTCGCAAGTAAACTGGAAAGCATTTAATTGTTTTTGTGTGTGAGAGAATGGGTGAAGGTAATGTACTATTGACATTAAAGTGGCTACTTGACTTTCTGTCACGGTATTCCCTAAGTGTTCCTAGAAATTAGGCATGTATCATGATTGGGTTAATTATGTTAGAGTAAACAAAGCAAGCCCTGCAGACACATCTGTGCACATGGATTTTAAAAGTTACGGCTGGCACCTTCGTGATACTTTGATTTAATCTAGGGAGGCTGCGTTTTCAGAACCAGGCACTAATGCTGCAGCACTTGGCGCCGCTCACCCAGCTACATCCACACACTCATTTCAGCAGTTTGACTGCAATTTCCAGGATGTGACATAATGGTATCAGCTCTTGGGCCAGAAATCTCATCGAGACAGAAGAGGTGCTCACCGGAATTTTTTTTTGGAAGAATTTCCGTGTCCACTGTAGTTTCCTTTGTGCGATTGTACAAACCCACAGTCCATTCAGTCCACAGTTTGGGAGGAATTGGGGTTTCTTGCTGATACCCAAAGAGGAGCTCATGAAGCCAGCAATGTTTAATAGTCTCTCTTCGGCCGGGAGACTCCTGTGTCGGCAGATCTGTCGTGCCCTATTCTCATATTCCTTCCACCTCTTGGTTAGACAGCAGCTACACACTATTCCTACAGAGATTCTCAGCACCAGGGAAATCCATGCAGTATGGGGAGATTGTAGCAACCCTCCACAGCGGTGGCAATTCCTTTAAGTATGCTTGACAGATGATTTTGAGGCTTTTTTGCATTGATTTATGAATACTGATAGAACTCGGAATCTCAGCCTGCATTGTTAAGTGTCACTAGCATCAGGGAACTCCTCTTTAGAATGGTGGTCTCCAGACTTTTTTGATAGCGTACCCCGATCACTAAAAAAATTTAGGCATGCACCCCCAATATATGTATATTTTTAATTTATAAATTACATACATATATTACTGTCCTAAGATATTATGTACACTATAAAACATACACAAAAATAGAAATTAAAAAAAGATAAGCTAAAGATAAAATAAACACCTTTTCCATTTTATTTATTTAGTTATTAACAGTACAAAATGTATCTTCTTGCCTCACCCTAGCAGATAGTCTTACACACCCCTTGGGTGCACACACCTCGCTTTCAAAACCAGTTTGAAAGTGGTTCAAAACTAGAAGATGGGCTAAAGCTCAGGGCGACAAAACAAGGCAAAAAACCAAGGCAAAAATCAAGAAAAAAAAAATTTACTCTTTGGCCTTAATGTAGTCTGTGCAGGAGGTTAAAGAATTTCCAAGTCTGGTCCAAGACTATGGAATGAATTCCCTCAGGAGCTGAAGCTATCACAAACATCATCATCCAAATGTAAACAAGATTTCCTTAACCTGCCTTTATGACATAAATACATTGCAACACATACATTAAAGAAAAGCACCCAGATTATCAAAGGAAATCATTCTACAAACCTCTCCCCTGGGGCAGAGGAAGGGAGAACAAAGGCTGTGTTGCTTAATGCACTACTGGAAAGCAGCTGGGTATTGCTGCAATGGGGTGAGGGGGTGAATAGACTAGCGTGTGATAGAAAACTGTTATTTGTTACTGTTTCTACTCCATTAAAAGCTGCACCAGTGTGAATTAGATGTTCATTTCAGGTCAACAGGCATTATATATTCATTTTTTAATTGGATGCTACTTGTTTAGGATTCTTCTATTGTTTTCTTCTTTCCGCAGTGGCATTCCGACTGTGGAACCATGAGTAAATGAATATAAATCACTGAACTGTAGCTGCATCTGGCTGTAAAATAAGCTAATTTCTTGAGCTCCCTTCAAGAGGCTTTCTTGGGTCATATTTCAGTAAAGCTGAATTGCTTTGTTGGTACAACTCTAAATATAGATCAAATTTTAAATTACTTGCTTCCAAAATTGGTTCAAAGAAATATTCTGAGTCAGAAACACAGTTAATGCACAGGACAGTGAATCCCAGCCTTCCTCTAGGTGCACTACTGTTCTACCTGAAGGGTGAAGCTTATTTCATCCTTGGTGCCTGGCAAACTCTGCTAGTCATTGCATGACTTGGGATGAACCTGGAGTCAGGAATTTCTCTGCACCTGTGTCCTTTGCACAAGGGACGGTACTAGAAAAGACAGGCTGCACGCTCCCACCTCATTTATAGCATGTCATTCACCCAGGATCTAGTTTCCAGATGCATGTAGGAATGGGAAGAGACTAACTTCATACTTCATTCACTGCTTTCCTGATTGTGACAAGAAAGCAGTTTAGGGTTTAGAAGTGATTAGGGCTGGCTAGAAACTTGCATTTTACATTGGAAAATGTACTTCCTGAAAAAAATTGGAATCTCAATAGGCTTTTTTTTTTTTTTCCTCCTGATATCTCCATTTGGCTGATGTTCCTGGGAAATTACATCTCTTGCTGTAGCACAGTGCTTTCCCTCTGACCGCCCTGGCTGGTGTGTTATGGAAGATGTAGTTTGACCAGCTTGCCGTGCCTGTGGGAAAGAATGGGGCATCTTTAATTGAAACAACAAGCTCTTTCAAGCTGTGGAGCTACACCACAATGAGAAATTAAACTTTAACATTGGGATGACTGGAAGCAAAGATTTTTAGCCTTGTTTCAACATGATTCTCTACCATGATGTTTCCTAATCAAAAGCGCTGGAATTTGTGTTCTGTGCTTCTGCAGGATGTACCTTGAAATAGTATCTTTAAACAGTCAAATGCAGCTATCGATATCTTTGCGTGTGGAAGACTAATCACTGGTCAAAAATACAAACAATTTGGTTGACTAATATAACAATAGATAAAACTGAAGCAGAATTTACAGCTATTAGTAGATTCATATAATGACAGAATGGTTTGGGCTGGAAGGGACCTAAAAGACCATCTAGATCCAACCCCCCTGCCATGGGCAGGGACACCTTCCACTAGACCAGGTTGCTCAAAGCCTCATCCAGCCTGGCCTTGAACACTTCCAGGGATGGGGCATCCACAGCTTCTCTGGGCAACCTGGTCCAATGCCTCCCCACCCTCTCCATGAAGAATTTCTTCCTGATATCTAATCTAAACCTACTCTCAGTTTAAAAAACATTGCCATTGTCACTTACAGGTCCTGGTAAAAAGTCTCTCACCAACTTTTTTTATAAGCCCCCTTTAAGTATTGAAAGGACACAATAAGGGCTCTCCAGACCACTGTCTTCTCCAGGCTGAAGAAGCCCAACTCTCGTAACCTTTCTTCACAGAAGAGGTGCTCCAGCCCTCTGATCTTTTTCATGGCCCTACTCTGGACCAGCTTTAACAAGTTCATGTCTTGTCTGTTGCTGAGGTCTTGTTCTTGGTGATGACTAAGTGCTGGTTTCATGTAGGATATGTTGAAATGTCAACTTTCTTTGGGATGATAAAACAGGATGAAAACAGATACTGACACTTCCTAATTTTTCAAAGGAAGGGGATTCTGAATTTAACTTGATGTAAAACAAGATCTTCCTTGACAAATTTAGCATAAACCTATCACTTAACTTTTCTCAGGTATTAAATACTGCTTCTGAAGCTGGTCTGAGTATGAAGTAGGGCATTTTAGTAACATTTCCATAACATTTTGTGTAATAGCTCAGGAAGTATACTAGCAACCTCTCTCTTGTCCAGTCTTTCATAAATAGTGCATGTTTTGTATCAAAGCCAATATTTTAAATTTACAACAGGCACAGAAGTCACAAACAAATGTTCGTGTGGGAAAACAAAAATGCAGGGTGAATTCTGTTACTATGAACTATTTGAATCTTGAATATATTAAACAATTAAACATATTTAACTTCTTTAAATAGGTTTATATTAAACTTATTTCTGAGCAACTGTTGGCTTTGAAAGTAAAAGGTCAAGCAAAAAGTAAGCTGTGGTGTGATGGCAAGTAGATTGAAAGATTTGTAACTAGAAGTATGACTTTCTAGTATTTGTAGCAGCGTGCCTGAAGAAATTAGTGAATGTTATTGAGAGTTACCATATTGCTGCTACAGAAACATGTCTTTTTTTCTGAAATTCTTGGCCAAAACATCACCACTAGCCTTCTTGGGTTATATATCTCAATTAACAAATGCACTTGCTGAGTTTTTCTACTCTTTTGAGTAAATTAATTAACTTGTGCAATTTTTTTCAAGACAGAACTACCTACTGTCAACTACAGTAACCCAGGACTGCTGAAAATCTAATCAAAATCATATTCAGCCTAACTAATCTGTAGATGACACTCAATAGTAGTAGGGTTTTACACAGTGCAAATTTGGCTTCAGTCTTCTGGAAAAGAATCATTGCTGAATGTTTCTGCAAATCGAGTATAATTTTGATTTTACCCTTATCTTAGAAAATATCCTATGATCAAGTTACATAGGAAATTAAAAACATGCAAAGTTTGCTTCCCTCCCTCCCTCTCCTACCAGCAAAGGCGGTTTCGCACTTAGCACCAGAAGGCTTTTGGCCAATGTGTGCAACCCAACAAACACAGACTCAGTCCTTTGAACTGTGGCTAAACGCAGCTGCTGTCGGAGCTGGAAGCACAGGCACAAGAACGTTCTAGGATTACAAGGCCTGGAGTGCATGTTAAACTGTGTAGTGTTAACAGGGAGAAGAGGACTACATACCCTTTAGCTACTCCCTGCTCCCCTTCCCCTCCAAATAAATATATCCCTGGAAGTTGTTGTTGATGGTAATAAATAATGTTGTTATTATTATGGACGTACCATGATGTGCAGGAGGAATAAAATTGAAGATTTGAGTGTCCTCTTCCAATGATCCATCCAATGGCATGGGGTCTAGGCAGATGTTCACATCGCTGCGAACAAGCCAAGAGATAAAGAGGCAATGCCTCGGCTGCGCTTTGATCCCTGTGTGGGAGATGTTACTCTGCCGTGGAGGTGAAGCACCTTCATGGCTTAGCATGCGGACTCACAGAGTTACTCTGATGTCCATGCTCAGTGTCCCAGTCTGCATCATAGGATAAAGCACACATTGTTGTTTACACAGTTTACATCAAGTTTTCAGGTGTGTGTCTTGAAAAAGTGACCATGATGTTCCACCGTAGTGCCCACAAATGACTTGCCAGCACTGGGCTGGTTAGCCACCGAGCCGGGGCCATTCAGGCTAGCAAGCTTCCAGGCAGCAGCAGCACCCCCCTTCTGAGTTGGGAGGGTGGTCCTCATAGCCTCCTCCAGTGTTGGATGATTGGGCTATGTGGTTCACCTGTACATTCTGGGGGTGCTGTTAACTCTTTCAAAGTTTCAGGACAGTGGAGCTGTGCTTCTCGGAGGTTGTGACCCTGCACCTAAGCTGGGAATTAGCCTGGACTAAAATCCCACAACCTGCATCAGGTGTCTTCTGTCTGTCACGTCACCAACAAACCCACGTGACTGTGTCATGAAAACTTGCCTTCAGAGGTCGTGTATCATTGCTGACATGTCCCCTTCGTGTCCTGTATGTCTGATTTAAATCCTTGCGAGTTATCAGGGTAGCTGAATGCAGGAGCAGATTTGCCCTTGGATCAGGAAGGGTAGACAAGCTCTCTCCCAACACCTAATATGCACTAGCTTTGTGCTAGTGAGCATGGGTCTTCCCTCCGGAAGTGCCCGTAGGCACTGGGACTTAGGGCAGACACTAGCTGCTGTGCTGTTCAGTTGGGGTATGTGCTTGTTAGCCTCTCCTGGTAAACTCTGCCAAGAGGAGATGCCCTCAGTCACATCTTCAGAAAATACGGAAAGGAGTAATTTTGTGTGGGAAGGAGGCAGGAGCTCAGCTGGAAAGAAAATCTCTTTCCCACCCCTTTCTTTTTTACACTGTGGGCTCTTGCAAAATGTCTTTGGCCAACTTTGCCAATTATGTCATATCTGTGGCGCTCAGCTTCTGGCCTGCACTGGGGTTGTGTGGCCTGCAGGGTCACAAACAAAACGCCACATCTCTTCAAGAAGAGTTTTGGCCATTAAATCAGACCCCGTTTGGTTCAGCTCCTTTTAGGTGATACCACAGACTGGAGAAACTGCCGTATGAAATACTCCATCAAAGCCATTGTCCTAGCATTTCCTGCAAATAGCACGGTGACCTGGGGTAGGGAGCGTTTCCCCTCAGCTGGCTGTAGACTTTGTGTGTCTTCCCGCTGCAATTCTTTGTTTTCAGTCTTCCCGTTTCACATTCTGGCATCTGTGACACTCCTCAGCATTGACTGGTTTCTGCTTTTCATCTTGCTCACACCTTCGGTTGTTGAATGGAGCTGGAGAAAGTCCAGACTTCTCTCGAGTGCCTAATTCCTCAAATCAAATCCATCTCTGCAGGTTTGGTTTTGGCTTTTATTTTTGGCTAAGAAGATAGTGATACTTGTAATCTTCACAAAATTTTTTCTACTTTCCTTCCACTCTTTTCCAAGGTCTTTCTTTTGTTTTCAGTCTCCTGTTGGGCAGATGCATTTTGCTGCATTTTGAACTGTTATTCACCCTTCACTGTCTGATCTCTTGTCCCATTTATGGCCTATGCCACGGATTTTGTCTTTTTTGTATTTTACTGGGTTGTCCTAGTCCCATATCCAGCGTTATTGTGTGAATAAGGAAATCATAAACCACCTACGGTTGCCTAAGAAATTCTTCCAATAAAGTCTTAAGCAGGCAGTGTCAGCGTAATGGCCTCAGTAACAGTCTGTCCCTTCCAAGGGATCCTGGCACAAAGACCTTTGTCAGCAAGCGGTTCCTGTGGCCCAGCTGCTCAAACACTCGAGAGTCTCCCCAGACACCTTCTTGTTTTTGTGGCCAGCTCAGTTCAAATGGAAAGATGAACCTGGCCATGTGTCTGTCCTGTGGCAGTTTTTCTTCTTCATAGACAACAAATGTTTTTACACCTTTCATTTTTTTTCACAGTCCTACTCTTTAAAAAACTTAAAACTTTATTTTGTGTCTACATCTGAATCTTTTCTGCCTTGTCTTTGTCTTCCTCACACAGTGGGATGATGACCTCCTCTATTCTTCAAGAATCTGTCATAGGCTAAACAATCATTGCCTCATCTTCCTTCCTTCCTTTTCAGGTTATGGGCTTCACAGTTTTCAATCTTTCTTCCATGCCATTTCCTCTTGGAGATCCCCTTGAGCAAGACTTTCTTTCGAAAAATTTCCTGAAGATGTGATTACATCTCCTTTACAGTTCTTCCTTAAATAAATTTCTCATTTATTCATATCCTTGTCAGCCTTTCAGCTGCTACCATCTGTCATGGGCTGCTTATGTCCACCTTTTCCTTAGCTGGATAATACCTTTTTTTCATAGATCCCATCTTGCATTTCTGACTAGTCCTTCTGAATCGCCTGCACTGGCAAAGTTTTCTCTGTGGTAATGTTCCCTCTCTTTTCTTCCCTTCACAGACATTCCTCTGGTATAACTCACTCCAGATTTTCCATAGGCTGTTTTATAGGCTGCTGGCACTTGAGTATTCCTTTCTTTTTTATCATTCATATGAGCTCTTCTACTTATTTTTAGTCATTTTTCACAATATATGTGGCTATACATATCTGTATACCGTGAATATCCTGGACTTGAAGTAAAATTTTTGCATGGTTTGCAAAAGCTTTGATTTTTAAGCTTGTAAGAATCATGCTGTGGCCCGTTGCCTACCACTGCCATTATCAGTATGCTATTTCTGGCAAATAACTTGATTGTGACATCATTTCTGTGCTCATCAGCTGTGTCATATATGGCTGGGTCGAAGAAATCATGACGTAGAGACAGCACGTAACTTGTTTTCCACATGCAGTCACAGAACAGACAGCCCCTCTGCAAACTGTGTGCTCCGAGCCCCTGCTCCAAGTGGGGTCAGCTGGAGGAGGCTGTCCAGGACCCCTGGGGTACATGCCCAGTGACCAGCCTCCAGCTGGGGTTTGTGCCTCCCATCAGAGCCCCCTGAGCCCAGGTCGTGACCAAGGACAGACCTGCATCCGTCAGTGCAAATACTTTTGTGCTCTACACAACACTGGATTCTGGGCTTTGCTCTAACTTTTTCAAGTCACACTTAGTAGTAGCAAAATTTTATCCATCTGCTTCTTGTAAATTTGGGGGAGGGTTTCCTCATAATTTCTATACTTTTATTTAGTGTTGTTTTCTTTGGACGTCATGGGCCTGTCTGACTATCATGAGTGCTCTGCTAATGATACCGAGGGATCAGGCTCATTTTGCTGGACACTGGTAGATGGCACTCCCAAGTGTCCTGACTGGCATGTGGGACATCCACGTACGCTGATGGATAACGCACGGGGCCTACAGGACACCTATGCCCGACTGGAGCAGTAGATGGAGTCAGGCAGGATTCTGTAGGGCACCTTGAGGGCAGTAAATGACTTATTTAGGCCACTGAATCGAGTCCCTATTACTGAACCCATGTTTTTCAACCCTTCCCACTAGCTGAAATGACTACAAACATATTTTTTTTTCCCAAAATAACTGGTTTTACCTCACTCTAAAAGGTATTACTAGTCTATATTCAGCATACCTAGGTTTTCTTTGCAAAGTCTGCACTGTAACTGCAGATACCACATCAACCTGTCCGAACTTTTTGTAGAAAATAATTTTAGTCTTGCAAATATAGCAGCTGTGAGGAGCTGGGTGCTGCTGATCCGAGCTTGTTTCCAGGCTGCAGGCGAGTCTTTATCCTGCTTCTGGCAAAACAGCCTTCTTGCCTTTGGAAGCCTCTCCCTCAGCTTTCGCTTTTGCTCTAGCTGTGTACGCTGTGTATCAATCTGCGCTGTGCTAATTTAAACCGCCGTTTGTTTATCTCATCTCCTTTGTCCTCCAGGATTTGCTCTTGGTCTTCTGCCAGGCTGCAGAACATTCATGCCTATTTTGCAGGGGGAAGAAAATAAAATCCAAGTTTAAGTCAGGAGGTTTTTCTTCGTTTTGATTCTCTCCTTCCTATTGCTACAGATGACATAGGTCTTCTGAGGCAGCCGAACCAAGACGTAGCTCCTCTGTTGTAAATGACCTGAAAGCATTTGATTCTTGTATATGTGTGTGTGTTGTAGAAATATTATATATATGTTTTTGACCCAAGTTCAGTCTTCATAGGACTGTGGTATATTTGAGGGTATGTCACATCAGGATCTTCTCTCCCTACATCTGCATGAGGCGTCTATCCTTCTCCTTGCTATCTGCCACCAGAGAGGAGCCAGACCCTTCTGCCCTGGCTTGCCCACCTCTCTCTCTGGGGAATGGGTGAGGGAGGATGGCCAACTCCCAACCCAACTGAGGAAAGGCACTAAAAGCCCATACGAGCCTGGTAAAGCGAAACAGCAAGGCGTGATGAGCGGTGGTGGCCTCTGTTTCCCCACTCCTTTGTATTGCAGCTATCAGTCCCGCAGCAGAGCCCTGCCTGGGAGCGACAGAAAGGATCGCACGGGAAGTTACAGCAGCGTTTTGCTGTGAAACGTCTTTGCCGAGGAAATACAGCATTGATGGGCTAACAGGAATGGCTTCAGTAGGAATCAGTTAGCATAAGCCTCAAGCTAAAGTTGGGCTTTCAGCATAAATCAACTGATCTGGAAGCTTTTAGCGTATTTGTGTCAGGAGGGCTCATGTAGCCAAAAAGGGGAAAAAAAAGAAATGCTTGCGTGACCAGCTTCCCCTTCCGTAAATAGAAGAGGTCACTACTCATATAATTAGAACTGAACGCAGGATATATGTTGGCATACGCAAAGCAGTATGTCTAAGGGGAATAATACATATTTAGTCTAAATCTCTGCTTATGAGAGAGAGGTTTAGGTCACAGACTTCACAAGGATTTCTTGTCTGGAGCGAATGGTAAGAGCTCGACAGGACAGAATGATTTCTTTACCGCAAGTAGCTAAATATTCTTGTGTCCAAAACAGGTGTTGCCTAGAGTTTCTGTAAATAAAGGAAGAGTTTCCTGGCCTTTCTCACTGGAAATGGCACTATGTAAAGCCTTCGAGCCTGATATTCCCTTCAAGCCCCTCTGGCTGCAGAAGGAGGAAGGAGAGGGACCAAGAACCAGTTAGTCACCCCCCTTCCCCCCATGCCACAGCCTCTCCTGTGATACTGTTTTGAACAGAAATTACTCCCAATTCACTTCTCTCGGTGGTAGCAGCCTTTTTGCTGCCCTGAGCCGTTTGAGGGCTGGCGTATCCGACCTCCATCCGTGCTGCTCTTCTCTTGCCATGAAGTACACGATGAGCCGCTGAGGATGAAACACCGGTCTTCAGCACTCCTGCAGGTTTTTAAGGGGAAAGATGTGAGCTGTCCTGGCTGAGATTTTGAGGTAATCTTCCAGTACAACTCCTTCCACAAATTGTACAGCTTTACTACTGGGTAGCTGACAAAGTATGGGAGGGTGTTACCAGGGCTGTAGGGATGGTCTGTGTCTTGTAAAGGCAATATGGTGTGCCGCTAGTGCCAGGAGACCGAGCCCTTTTCTTATGAAGACCCTACTCCAACAGTGATCTTTGGCACAAGCAGCAGCGACAGCAGTCACAATCTCAGGGAGTCCCTCCTGGCAGCTGGCTCACCGGGCGGCTCGCCCACCATCCCACGGAAGCCACGTGTGGGGAGAGGAACCCACCCGCAGCAGCTGATTTGGTGAAAAGGAGACGTGGGGCTATGTAGTATTACTTCGCTCGTGAGATGACAGCGGAGCCTGGAACATTTCAATTTCTCTTTATGTACACAGGGCATGGCTGTGAGCCACGGACAAAATGGTCTTTATAAGGCAAGGATTCTCGGGCGGCCGAGGCAGCGCAGCCATGGGCGGGTGGAGAAACTTCACGCTGCACGTAGACACTGGAGCACGGTTGGGCTGTTGGAGGTGAGACGGAGCTCGGGGTCCTGCAGATCAGCGTCCTGGCAGCCACCCTGCCAAAGGCACCAAGGCTGGAGCATAGCTGAGGGAGGAAGAGGGAAAAGTAGCTTGCAACCTAAATTCTTGGGAGCAGCAGAAGCTGAATGAATTGCTCTCAACGTTGCTATGGGTGGTCTCTGAGCTGCAGAGAAGCCAGGATCCCCACTGCATTTGAAGTTAAATCCTTTCTATGCAACTGGCTTGCTGTCTTCTGCCCTTAGCCTGTGCGGTGGCTACTTTATAGGGGGACAGTACAGGGCACTGTTGGAGCCGGTTTTGTCACTGTCAGATCTGGATTGGTCCCAGCAACCAAAGGCTACAGTCTTTTCTCAAATATATTTGGTGCCAGTCACCCTAATAGTTTGCTGTCCCTGATGCAGGGGCACGATTGCTCTGCATGCATCCCTGCTCTGGAGCAGCCCCCTCCTCTTGCATGTCCCGATGGCTCCTTTCTGAGGTGCAGAGTCCAGAGCTACAGACTACCCGGTTTCTTCCCAAAAAATAATGCATGCCTTAAAAAGAAAGCCACCTTACACCAAAGCAGGGACATTTTTACTGCACTTTAGGCTGGACTGGAAGTCTACAAAAGACATAAAAATGCTACAGAATTTTCTTTGTTGTGGGAGGTGATATATAGTACACATTTAAAAAAACTCCAACCTATTCAGGATCTATTAGCAATGGGAATTGTGCACATGAGATTTACTTATCATATTTCAGCTCCCTGAAGCAATGTCTTCCTTGTGTTGAGAGGCCGAGTGCATTGTAACATATTTCTGCCAGGCATGTTTTGGATGCTAAAGGCAGCATATGAAACCTAGAGGGAGGCTGGAAGGTACGACATGCAGCAGGACTGCTTGACTTCAGACAGGATGGTTATGTGGGCAGGGAAGATGTCAGAGCTGGTGCTTGCTGTCCCTTAGTACAGGCACGGGTTCTCTGTCTGAAATAGTCACCATCGTTCAGTAATAACTGAGTAAAATAGATACTGTTAGAGATTAGGTGGCTGGATTTATTCAGCGTGTGGTCTTCGTTGTTCGTAAACGTTGTGAAAGCCTCTTGTTGCAAAGTGTCTGTGCATGGGAGTAAAACACCAAGATCAGTGACCTAACTGCTCTCCAGGTGAGAAAATTAAACTCTTGACTTGGGAAATAGGTCAAATTTAGAAACGTCAGATCTGGACGGGTTCCTGGAGGAGTGAAACCGTGAAACAGATGTCTTTTGTCAGAGGAGATTGTAAAGATGCTGAAAATGGCTAGAGAAAGTTCAGCTCCTGTGAGAGTGGGTCTGGTGTGTTTCATTGCGGGGAGGGTTTGAGCCTGCATTTACTCAACCTGGCTTTATTATTAACTTCAGGGGAGTTAATCCTGATCTACTCCCACACCCGTGACAGCACAAGCAAAAATTTTTGCAACTCCTGAGACGAACAAGGTGCTCTTGAACAGATTAATAGATGTGAATTAACACTGAGGAGCTAGGACTTGTTTGTGCGACAGCAGTGCTTCCCATTTGTCATCTCTGTCTCATTACAGGGGAAAGTGAATATCATTCCCATTTTGCAGCTAAGAAAAGGCAGATAGAGGGACTCAGCAACCTGCCAAAGGTGAAGTCGACAACTGTTGAAAGAGCTTGAAATAAGAGCTTATTTCTCATGACTTCCGAGTCCTCTGCACATACAGACACTAGACCGTGTATCAGGATATGGCTCTGCTCTCGTTAAAACTGTGGATAACACCCACTAACCACCCTGATGCAGGGCTGATGCAAACTCAGGATTGTATTTCTGTCGAATTACCGAGGCAGTAATGTTAATGCCATCTGGACAGAATACAGCTGATCAGGAAAAAACATACCCAAACAGTCAGCCTTTACAGTCTTGAGGGACAAAACTGCTTCTTCAAACTTCTTTTCAACACCCTTGAACTGGCAGAAAGATTTTGCACCACTTCAACACCTTTTGTCAGGTGGCTGTGATGCATTGGAGCTGGCAGCAGGAGCCCTCCCAGAGGAATTAGCAGCCCATGGATTCACTGCTGGGTGTGACACCCCTGGAAGCAAAGGAGCAATCAAACACTAAGCCTCTCTGAAGGTGTTTTCCATCTGTTTCTCCACCAGCATGCAACTCACCCCCATTTCTAGGCACACAAAATTGTGTGATCACCTCTATGGCTGTGTGACCCTCCCATTAACATCTTTCCGTCTCCTGGCAGCTTTCACATTTAATAAAAGGATAAACGTCTCAGCATAAAGTTACGTTCCTGCATGTCCAGTATAAATCAGTTGCCAGGGAGAGAACTGGGTTTGACTGAGCACAAGATCTGTCCTAGTGACTTCTGATCCTGAGCTTGGCAGAGAGCGCATGGCTGACAGCCATGTGTACCATGAACTATGTAGATTTTATCTACACAAGGCGGCCAATCAAGAAAAAAAATCCTCAAGATAAAAGGCTTCAGTAATTACACTACAAATGGAACCTGTTGGGGAAGAAGTGAGATAATGAACGTAATGAACAGTGGGGTTTGGTTCACATTATTTTATAATATTTGCTTTTTATAATACTATAATTAGTTTTTTACAGACTGACTGGCTTTCCAGAGATCTTAGATTTTAGCCTGTAATATCACCCACAGATTGTGATAGGAAAGTACTTAAAGTGTCCAACTGTGCTTAATTGTAAGTCAGACTAACCTATTTACTCAGGAACATGAATGCTCAGGAACCTCTTCACTGATGAAAATCTCATGTTGTCAATGGAATAGTGTTTGTTCTCCAAGCATAAAGCATTGATTTTTTGTATGTAGAACAAAGACACTCAGACTGTATTTTGAGGGAAAATAAATTGAAGTTGAGAGAGATATTTTGGGTTACATCCTTCACACAGCACACATGCTCCCTGTTTTAGGGTTTCTCCAGGGATAACATGATACTGGAGACACCAGTCCTTTTCTCACTCTGCAGCTCCTAAGCAGACAGAAGCCGATAGACTAACATCAAGTGGACATGACCCATAGCCCTAGTACCTAATGACTGTGTCTGTCAGCAGCAACACAGAGCAGAAGTTCCCTGACTTTTGCACAAGGGAGGAAGAGTAACAGGTCAGGCTTTACACTGACACTCCCTCAGTCTTGAGCTGGGGCTCTGCAAACTCCACGGCTTTAAGAGTACAGCTTGTCTTCTTGCTAGTTGGTGTTAGTCTTGAATCTCAGTTCCTTATACAGTGTGCAAGGTTCAGAGCTCCAAATGGTGCTGGGAGCTCACTGGGGAGGGCTACTATGTCTGAGAGGGAGAGAGGGAGGAAGGAAGAAAGGAAGGGAGGGAGAGAGGGAGAGAGGGAGGAAGGCAGGAAGGAAGGAAGGCAGGCAGGAAGGAAGGAAGGAACGGGTAGGGAGGCAGGAAGGCAGGAAGGCAAGGAAGGAAGGGAGGAAGGAAGGAACGGAGAGAGAGGGAGGCAGGAAGGCAAGGAAGGCAGGG
>NW_010229992.1:37283-86857 GCF_000690775.1 Eurypyga helias | reverse complement strand
GGGGTTCGCCTTGGCATGTCAGTCCAAGTTGCCTCGCTCGCGACGGAACCTGTGCTCCCTTTTGCAGCTGTCAGGGCGAGCGGGGAGGTGCATCTGGAAAAGGGGGTGGGGGTGGAGGTAACGCGTTGATAAATCCTCCAGCCTTGATCTTCAGCTCCGTGCGGTGGAGTTTGGGGAGGGAAGGGAGGAGGAGGAGGACGGAGATGAATGGGGGAAGAGAAAACCGATTGTACCCCAGGCTGCCGCTGGATCTGCCGGGCTTCCCCCGCTCCCGCGCTCACACCGTGGGGGCTCGGTCCAGGCTTCCCAGCATTACGGTGCTCGGCGGAGCGCTGAGCCTGGCTGCTGGGAGCCAGCGAGGTTTGCACAACTGCAGCGAGAAGCCAAATCAAAAAGCCAATCTGCGAGCCTCCAAACTCCACGTCACCCATCAGCTGGGAGCGAGAGCTGCAACAGAACTACAAGCCATGCATATTTATTCCTCCGAATCCGGGGTTGGGAGGGGGGAGAGGATTTCAGAGCCTTTAAAGCGAGGCTCGACGAAACCAGAGCAAACCCTTTCCAAAATAAATAAAGGCGCGTAAGGTGCGCACACTCACACGCACGCAGCTCCGGGAGGTCTCCGCGGGCGTATGGAGATAGAAACGTACGCTCCCTGAGCGGGTATCGCTCCTGCACCCGCCGAGGGTATTGGCTTGGCTCGGCGTATTTCAAGCAAGGAAGGGGAAGAACGGGGTAGCTGAGCCTCAGAGCAGGAGATATTGATTGCATATCTGAAATTTAAAGCATCTGCCAAACATTTCTGAGAGATTAAATATAGGCAATGTAATTACACAGGCAGAGTTGGTCCTGGTATCCATTTGAAGCTGCGTGCTTTGGTTTGTGCTTGCAGAAACCACCCAGTCTTTTTTTTTTAACCAAAGTCAAATAACAAGTTGTGAAACAGCAAGTCATTTGAAGGTAAAAAATACACGTTGCCTCCAAAGTTGCTATTTGTCATTGGCAGATGATGTCTGGGGGCTGGTTTCCAGGGTGGTGGAAGAGGACAGTAGCTTTATGCCTTGCACAAGGCACACCATGATGTTTGCATACGGGTTTGTCTCTCCTCGTGATCCCCTCTGTTTTCACCACAGCAGTTACCGTCAGACGCGTGCCTCCACCAGGTTTACCTTCTGGCATGGCTCCTCTCTTATTTAAAGATCCAGCAAGCCCAGGTACTATAAGGCAACTTTTGCTGAAGGATGGGCTGTTTCATCATCCAGAGAGAAGCTGTCCCTGCTCCGTTGTCCCCGGTGACCGCCCTTAGCCTGTGATGGGAAGAGGTAGCCGAAGGTTCCTGGTGGGACTCGAGCGCATGCCTAAGCGCAAACCATCCCTGTCACAAGCAGCTGTGTAAACTGCCATGAGAAACCTGAGTCCTGCACTGGGCAACAGCTCTTAGCTCAAGTGGGCACAGGCAGGAGATGTACGGAGAGGGAAGGGGAAAGGGCAGCACGGCGAGAGTGACATGTGAAATAGTTGCATCTACTTCACACTCCTAAAAAACGGGTAAGGACAGCTGCGATGGGCTGTGGTCCCTGCAGGAACGTGTAGACCACCAAGTCCCTGAAAGTCAGCTGGTACCTTCTGGTTACGGCTCAGCAGGGCAGCCCCTTGCCCCACACCTCAGCACAGAAGGGATCCAGGGATCTGGAAGAGCAGTTACCCATTCTGGTCCGACTACCTACTACTTAGAGCAGAGCATGGAAACCCAGAGGCAGAGGGAAAGCTGCTGCTCCTGCTGTCCCCAGATAACCCAAGCAAGGATGTGTACCAGGTGGGAATGTGGCACGGGATGCAAGCAGGCCAGAGGACAAGGGAGGAAGCTGCCCCGGCTGTCATAGGGGAGCTCGCCCAACCCATGGCTCATCCTCACGCGGTTCCAACCAACCACTTGTATTTAAGGCTCAGCGAGAGCAGGTCTGGAGTCAAGGAACGGCACTACAAACTGCTCGTCAGTGGGAACAAGCCCTGGGGGTGACACACAAATTTACAGTTGACAATAACTTAAGACAGACAGAGCTCTTTATTGTACACAGATGTTTCATTTCACCTCATCTCCTCCACACAGTACATAAAATCATGCCTAATACGTTTAAGAAATGCTCACAGGCATTTCCCTCTCTCCTTCCCTTCCATATGGACCTGGTCTTACTTTGCTCAGTTCAGGCAGTAACTGTTCATCACAAGAGGGAAGATACGACATTTTTTTTTATCTTAGTCTTCAAGGTGTGCTTGCAAGATACTAATCTGGGATGAAAGCATCCAAACCCTTTACATAATAATACTATAAAAAACCTAACAATCAAACAAACAAAAAAAAACCCAACTCCTGTTTATGTCGTGTTTAGTAAATAAAATACAGTGATTTCAAACTCCTGGGCTGCTTAGCACAATCTCACTAAACAAGCCTGGATGCCAGTTTTTAATGAATACCAAGATTGCTTCTTGTTTTAAGTGTTCCCTCTCCTAAACCAAAAGCACTGGAAAACAATCAAATACTAGTATACTGAAGGAACACACACTATTTCTTTCATAAAGGCTTTTCCATCTATGAATGACAAGCATAATTAATAATTACAATGTGCAGCAACAACAACAGAATTTGTAAAGCAAACCCCATTCCTCTCCAGGCTCCTCCCTGATCACCTGAAACCGAAACCACGGGTAGGCAATGTCGCTTGTGAAGCAGAAACACATCAGTCGGGCACTTTCCCCATGAACAGTCAGGACCCTAATCCTGCTCTCAAACGTGCCTGCAAGCTCTTGAGAGTTGGAGCAGAACAAGAAACTCAGGTTTTGCTCTTCCTTTCCTAGTCCACCTAAGAGTAGAGAAGATTCTTCTAACTTAATCCATGGTTTCAACATCCCATGGCTTCAGTCTTCTGCTGGCAACTGTGCTGATGATAATAAAGATGCTGACAGCAGAATGTAGCCAATGGTAGCGCTGTCGATAAAGACGACATGCATAACGGGCATTGACTTGGTCTGCCAGGCCAGCATCATCTATTGATATAAAAACCTGTCAGTGTCCTACACATTCCAGAAGAAACTCTGGGAGTGTGTTAGCTGACTCAGCAAGGACCTATTCCTTCCCCTTGACCCATCAGCTGTGCAGTTAGCACACACAGGTAAGAAAAGACGACATGCATAACGGGCATTGACTTGTTCTGCCAGGCCAGCATCATCTATTGATATAAAAACCTGTCAGTGTCCTACACATTCCAGAAGAAACTCTGGGAGTGTGTTAGCTGACTCAGCAAGGACCTATTCCTTCCCCTTGACCCATCATCAGCTGTGCAGTTAGCACACGCAGGTAAGAATTTCACACAGTTGCCATCCAAAATTTCAGGTGGATATGGCCATATTACTGCTATATTACGGCAGACATCACAAGCTGCAGGTTTGGCTCCTCCTTGGAAAATTTCTAGCCGTGCAAAATCACAGCGATTGCTCCTACACTCTTGCTGTCGTCCCCCAGTCTTTCAGTCCTTGGCCTAATGAGCCAAGAATGGCCACAAACACTATCTACGTTTGCCCTTGTTGCTTGAATACAGGCAGCCCAACTGCTCCTGACCCAAAGTTTGTACCTAAGGGCCTGGCATGGCCCCCTTCTCTCATTCAAGATTTGGTCTTGGTGAACATGGGTTATGTGTCAGGCTATTTTTTTTCCATAGCTTTCCTTTTCCTCCCTCATCAGCTTTCATCAGGTGCCTGCTCACGTTTGTGTCAGAAGAGATGGGATAATGTGACAGTTATCAGTATGATGCATCTGCAGAGCCTTGAAATGAAGTTCCGAATCTGAGAAAAAAAAAAAATTACTTTCTAGGGGAAAGGAACCACCACGTAGGAGGCAGCTTCAAGGCTATCAGTGATTACAGAGCAAATGAACCCAGTTTAAACTTAAAATTCTGTGCTTTATTTTTTCCTCCCATAAAAGCCTGCTTTGAAAACATGACTAGAGCTCCGAGAGCTGAACTGGGCTTTACACACACATCCTCAGCAGGGCACAGGATCCTGTCGGAGAAGCCATGGGACACCTGGGACAGTCCATGCTCTCTTCACTGCACTTCCCTTGACCAAAGGGCAATTCCTCCACACGTCCTAACAGTTAGTTCTCTGTCACAGATGCACATGGGAGGATGAAGCACTGCTCATGCCTCGTGTACCCTTTGCGCACTGATCAGGAAGGAGTGAAACACGGGTTTAACATCTCTGATCCGCGGATGTGGTTGTGACGGGTGTAGGTCGTGATAAGATCCTCTAGTCTCACTGCAGATCTTCTCAGGAGGCTTAGTCTGGGGTCAGAGGTCCCTTAGGTGTGGCTCAGAAGGAAGGGCAGTTCTTTGTGCAATCATCTTCGCCATCGCAACTGAGCGCAGGGCAACGTAGAGACAAGGCCACGTGTAGGTGACTGACACCACAAACACAGCCCAGGCAGGGCTCACCAAGGGTATTCTGTGTAGGTGAGCATGGACCTAAAGGAATTTAACACAGCATTCCAACACCACGTACAACATCCCCCCTCCCCACCCCAAAATAAAAATAACTAACTAAAACATCAGCTAGTCACTGGGAGTCCAGGATAACTCAAACCCTTGAAAACTTTTGATGAGAAGTGAAATCTTCCAGAGAATCCACCTGACAGTGGAGAGCGAGGGCACACCTCACAACCAGATTGTGATCATGGCGGAATCCAGGACACATGTTAATTGCAAAGTTTTCCATTTTAGCAGTGGCTTCAGGAACTGTGTGGATCCATAGATGGACCCCTGCAAGGTGCAGAGAAAGTGGACATCTGTGGTGGAACATATCCGCTCAGGACAAACACCCCAGGGCAGGAAGCAGGCACTCATTCTAAGGGCATTTTTCCAGCATTTTAAATGCCAACAATGGGTGGTGTTCAGGGGGACCTTCCCAGGTTGAGGAGCTCAGAGATTTTCCTTCTTTTTGGTGTCTCAGAGCAATAGCTTAATAGCAACTCTGTTACAAAGTAGGTTATATGCTTTTGGAGGGGCTTTATGACATAAATTTTTCCAGGAATCATAGTATCATAGAATCATAGAATGGTTTGGGTTGGAAGGGACATTAAAGATCATCTAGTTCCACCCCCCCTGCCATGGGCAGGGACACCTTGCACTAGACCAGGTTGCTCAAAGCCACATCCAGCCTGGCCTTGAACACTTCCAGGGATGGGGCATCCACAGCTTCTCTGGGCAACCTGTTCCAGTGCCTCACCACCCTCTCTGTGAAGAATTTCTTCCTGATATCCAATCTAAACCTCCCTGATTTCAATTTATACCCATTACCCCTTGTCCTATCACTACAGGCTCTTGTAAAAAGTCCTCTCCCAGTACCCTTGTAGGCCCAATGGGACTCTACAGCTTACCGCATCGTGGTATGTGCCAGGACAAAGGGTGCATCCAGAAGGTCCCTTTCAACTGCAGCGACTAGCAATTAGCAACTGGCACCAACACTGCTGGTGACACCCCCATTTTCTCAGCTGCAGAACAGGTATGCAGGGCTCAGATCACCGCAGTGGGTTGAATATACTCCTCTCCCCACTCCCACTGAGGACCAAGGAGCCTGGCCTCGGAGGAAGAGGTTTGGCACCACAGATGACACCAACAGGTAGCGTGGCGAGAAGCCTGCAAGCACATCAGCACATTCAGATGGGTTCTCGTAGCTGTCTTACAAAGCCCTAGAAGAGGATTTGGACGCCAATGTTGTCAATTTATTGAACAGCTTTCCTATATAATATTGAATTCCAAAAATCAATGGGATTATACTCATACTTAATACTTATTATACTCATACTTAATTGATTTTGAAATCCAACAAAGACAAAAATCAATTGTACCTCCACCACTCTGGTTGCCCTGTTAAACACCAAGATTTTTTTTTTTTTCCTGCATCATGTGCTGGCTGATAGCATGATAAAATATCCATGTTTCTAAAACTAAGCCAGTGCTTCATGGAGAGAAGGATTCACAGTGATTCCAGAGCAGCAGCTGGCACTTCGGACACACTCCACGCACAGACTGGCTTTCTTACACCTCTCTCAAACTCTTCCCCCTGCAAACAAGGTTTCATGCTATGGTTTGTCTCCACTTTGAGCGTGCAAAGTGCCAGAGCTGAAGGCCCTCCCCCTCCATCTCAGACGATGTTTCCAGACTTGATAGTACAGCCCAATGGGGATAACAACAAATGCTGAATAAAGACAGAGTAAGATTTTACTATTCCCCTAAGGTCAATGTAATAATTTTCTTAGCAAAACAGCTGAGACCTACTAAGAAAAAACAGTCTCCTATGCAATAGTGTCTCTTCCTTTAAAAATCTGGGACAAAGTGAAGAGTGCCAGATTGTCTCTTCCCCCTGAGCAGTTAGAAGAAAGCCGTGCTTCCCTCCAGGATATTCTGATCCTGGTTTATAAAAGTCAGGGGAAAGAAGGAAATATAAAGTAAATGAACATCAGCTGTTAATGAAAGTTAACAGTTTAATTAAAGGAGTGAGAGGCTTGTGCATGGAGAAATTGGAGGGATGCATCTGTCTCCAGGATACCCATAGCCTCTGTCCAGGTCCATCAGGATCCAGGACACACATACGGGATGAGTGGTCCTGGTGCAGGGTATGACCCCTGCTCTGGTGAGGTACAGGGGCAGAGACAGTCTCCCTGGGAAGAGGCCTGCCATCGGGCCTCCTTGCAAATTCTGCCACCACTCTCAGCACCAACGCCTTGATTTGAAGTCTCTAGTTATGTCACCAACCTGTCCTTCTGGTAAGTGTCATGTTTTTGGATAAAGTGGGTGAGAAACCATTGGTTATCCCTTAAAGTATTAATTTACTCCTGCCTTCCTAAAAATTGAGTTTGTGAAAGTATTATCCCTTGTTCCAATGTTTAAAAAATGCACAACCACAACAGGCCATAGACACATGCAACCTATATCTATATGTGTTTTTTTGAACACAACCTGCTTGTCCTAGGCACGCTGTCACAGCCCGAAGCAGTCCCACAGTATCACTCTGACAACAGAACCCCATCCTCAGGGTAGTCAAAAGGATGCAGGTGCAAGGAAGTTAATTTGTGGAGGAGAAAGGCATACTTAGCCATGCACACAAAAGTCAGGGCGGTCTTTCATAGTCCAGGTTTTCTTTCTAAAGGGCTTTCTTTAAACACGGTATGTATTTTGTCCTGTACTTTGTGCGCAGTCCTACATTCAGCCTCTGCCCCTTTCTGTACACCATCTCCCACCCACTCGCCCTTGCTCCTGTCACCACACACCCTCTTGAAGCCACCCTTTATGTTGTTGCCGTGGGGACGTGGGTTTAGCTGTTGCTCTTTGTCAACACGTCACATTAACTGTGAGCTTGCAGTAGCTTTCTCTTTCTCTCCATGATAACGAATTTGCGTCCCTTAATGTGCAGAAAGAGTTTTGCTCTGGAGATAATAGGTGGAATAACCCGGAATGGCCGAAGCACTTCATCCTGGAGAGCCTCAGGCTGCCCACCCCCTGCTCTCAGCACTCTCCTAGTGCTCTTGGCAGAGGGAGGCCATGGCCATTTTGCCCAGCCTCTGGTCTGTGCAGCTTTTCACGTTCATTTTCACACTGCTGACCATCTTGCGGCTACAGAACAATAGCTCCCACTTCTTGGAATCCCAGCCACACAGGGCTGCTCACAGCGTTGTTTACCAAATGCACCAACCTCACCCCAAGGTCCAGGAGCAGAAACACCAGCTAGAAAAAACAGCCTCATCTCCACATGCCTGTAGGAGATTTGTCAAAGACGCACCAGCCACCTGAACCACATTTGCCAGGAGTGACCCCATCACTCAGCACAGCTGGGCAGACAAAACCCAGCTGGCAACACTCAGTTTCTCACAGTAGAGCCCTAATGTATGGGGTCCTGGCCTCAGCCTGGGCATCCTGTGCCTCTCCTTCCTTCCCCCACCCACCTGATTACTCACAACTGGGAAATTAAGATTTTGGGAACTGCTACCCAGTTACCAGATTTTCCACACTAGGCTGGCAGGTCCCAGGGCTACGGGAGGGACCACCAGATGAGCAGATAGGTACTGGCTGGCAAAGGATGACCATGCATCCTCCTTGCCTCAGGAGCCCAGCCTGAAGTCACAACAGGGCTCACCAGCAGGTACCATGCTTGCAGATTTAAGTGCCAACCCCACAGAGCCTTTACAAAGGCTGAAGCGTGAGAAAATGCCATCTACCTAAATGGGAAGAGCAGCAGAGCCACATGCAAACTCCAGAGCTCAGGAAGCCGAGGGCCAGCAGCAGGCAGGGGCTGGAGGCAGAGCTGTGTTCCCTTCCGAGCTGGCCAGAGCCAAAGCAGTGGCTTTGTGGGGCTCAGGGAGGCCCAGCTCACCAGCACAGAGGGGTGGTGTGTGCTCAGAGCTGTCTCCAGCAGGGTGGCCCCCCCGGGAGTGTGCTGCCTCCCCAGCACTGCTGCCTCTGCGGAGGGCAACACGTGATGCCAGGGAGCAGGTCCTGGTTCAGACACCTGCCCGTGCCATGCCCTAGGAGCATCCTGCAGGAGTCCTTCCAGGGTGGCACAGCCCTCACCCCTGTCCTGCCACCAGCCCCCTGTTCTCCTGGGGACAGAGAGCATGTGTGAACCCATATGAGCACCCCAGTCACTGCCCCCACACGCTGTTCCCTGCCACAGCCTGTGCTCTGCTCACATCTGCTGCATCCACGGTCCTCAGAAGCGCCTGAGTTTACTCCTGAACTGGAAGCCAAAGGTACTGATAGTCCTGGAAGCAGCTTCCAGGTGCATCTCCGAGTCATCACCCACGCAGCAGAACAGGCTGCTGAGCCCGTGCAGACCGAGTCACTTGACTGGGAGCCAGGAGACCTGCTGCTCCCAGCCTTGCCCTAGCTTCCTCCGGGACCTTCTGCAGCACCAGGCAACTCCACAAATGCAGTGAGGCATTACCCATCTCCCAAGGCAGCTGCAAGGGCTAATTGCTTGGTGGCAACAACACTCGGCTGCAATGCCCTCCAGAGGATGGAGGGGTGGTTCAACACACCCATTCTGTGGCTTATCACAGAAGTTAGTGTTTACTAAACGAGGGAAATGGCATCCCAGGAGCAGCAGCATTGCGAAGCAGCCTCCTTCCCTGGAAGTGTTCAAGGCCAGGCTGGATGAGGCTTTGAGCAACCTGGTCTAGTGGAAGGTGTCCCTGCCCATGGCAGGGGGGTTGGAACTAGATGGTCTTTAAGGTCCCTTCCAACCCAAACCATTCCATGATTCTGTGATTCTATGATCATGGTTTTCATGGTTAACACACACTGCCAGAGCAACAGGGCCTGCAGTGCTTGAATCCCCTTTCAGCTGGTTCTGCTATGAGCCACTGCACCCTTCCTTCAGCTGCTGACCCTACAGCCATCATCCCACCAGTTTCAGCTGCATGTAGAAACTGATTGAGCCCTTTCTTACTCAGTATGTTTATATTCCAATGGTATTCCACTTGACATCTTCCTAGGGCCTCTTCAAGCACTGGGACTGCTACTGGGGGACCAGGGATAGCCAGGCCATTAGCTCCCATGGCCACCCCGAGGAAAAAGACCCCTCTTCTCCAGTGGCTCATGGAGCATTATCCCCTCTGCCCAACACTACCCAGAGGATCAGTGTGCCTCTAGGCATCCAGGCTGCTGCCCATCACCTACCGCACTCAGAAGCCTGGCAGCAAGTCCCTGTCTTGGCCAGACCCACCGTGGGCTCCCAGGGGAGGTGAAGGGCATAGCTCCCCCTCCACGTGCTGTAAGGGTTTCAGTCCCATCCCTGTACGGGAGTGCAGGGACAAGAGCATGCTACGAAGCCACGAGGTGAAGCTCATTTTGCCACGCCTGCAGAAAGACAGAAAACAGGAAAAACCCTTTATCTACCCTCTTCATAGTCACATTTTTTCTCATTTCTTTATCAGTTGTTTTGTGGTTTACTGCCTTCATGAGACAGAGAGCTGCTGCCGTTTGGTATGGGGACAGGCTGCAATAGCAGCTCCCTTTTTGGACCTGTTTGGTGGGTGTATTGAGATTTTAAGTCCTTAGCTGTCTTCCACGAACAATGAGTGCATGTTCAAAAAGGGGGAAAAAATGAAAGAGAAAAAAGATATTATTAGAAGAAGCAAAGCCTCAATGAGTCCCATCACATCCCCCAGCTGCTGCTGTGTCTAATCATTTTCATAGTGTATCAGGAAGTGTGAAATCAGCGATTAATTTTATGACTGCGATTTTCATCACAGAAGGTAGGGACATGAAACCTTTCTCTCCTGAATGCAGTTGTAGCTGCGGGTTCATTCTCAGTCACTGTGTTTCCCCCTTTACCCCACGTACCACCAAGGAAAGCGATGAGACAAACCACTCCAAGCCAGGTCACCTCTTTCCTTGGAAACACGCAGACGAGTGCCTTTCCTCCCTACGGAAACCTCCTGGGATGCTGAGACGCTGAGCAGGGGAAGTTCCCTTCACAGATTTCTCACTGTCACACGGTAAATAAGACACGTGCACACCTCCTTCAGGGCTCTGCTGCCTGGAAAAGACTCTTGCACCTCTCGGCAGCAGCGGGGGCAGAGCTCTGAGCCCGAGTGCCCCAGCTGTGAAGCACCGAGCACCCAGACTCAGCCTCCAGGCTCTGGCTCAGCTGTCGGAGCATCGCGTGCTCTCGGCCAGGTCAAGGGTCTCTGCATCTCGCAGGACCAATTCAGGAAACGCAAACTCAGGAACTTTGGATAGCCTTCCTGAGCTGTTTGAGAACCAGAGGACAATCCGTCCTCACCCTCATCCACACCTGCCAGTGCGGGACCTCTCCCTCACCTGATGCGTTTGCAGAGCCAAGTGGAAGGAGTTCCTGACCAGCCCATTGTTGCTGCAGCGCAAGGGGGGATGCGCAGACCTTCCACTCACTTTAACCAAGTACAGATTACTCCAAAATCAAGCCAAATCCTGGTCCAGAGGAAATCAGCTGGAACTTGGTCACTGTGAGCAGTATAGTCCACACTACACTACAGGAGCTGCTGAAGAGCCTGGAGAAGCAGTTGCAGAGCAGCAAAGGGCAGGAAGCGAAGCATGCTGCGTCCAACACTTTCCGAGGGGCATTCGCAGAAGCAGAATGAAGTTTGGACTCTGTCCAGAACATCACAGCCACCAGCCCCCTCACAGAGTACAACAGACCTTTAATGACAACTGCTGAGTTGATGCCTGCTACTGAAAGGCAAGACCACAGACAAACAGGTCATTGGATTGCTTCTGGCCTGGAACTGGACTGGGAGCTATTGCAGTCCCACTGGCACTGTCTCAGCCTCTCGAAGAGTGCAACATGCACGGAGACCTCCTGACACAGCCCACACCCCCCTTGCCCGCTGCAGGACCTCCTCCTTCACACGCCAGCTGGGCACAAGGTCACTGGCCACTCTGGCATGAAACTCTGACTGCTTATTATTTAATGAAGCAGTGTCCAACCTGGACCGGGCAGAGAGAAACCCTTGAGCCAGGATGCAAAACTAAAAGTTTTATGGGCTAGGATGAAAGGGGAAGTACTTCAAAGACTGCAGAGCATTAATTTTCCTTTTTGCTGTGGTTTTTCCTTCCCCCTTGTTTTAATATGATGGATCACCTGATAATGACAGGCGGTCACTCTGACTGACATGTACAACCAGGATAAAGGAGAGCAGGATATTGGATCTGAGGCTCTAAACTGTATTCCAGTGAGTTCTGGAGCCACCAGAAAGAGACACTTGGTCGGATTGCTAATGCCATCGCATTCCCTGCAGCCACAGACATGCGGTCCTGTGTTCAATTTCCTGCTGTCACTCGTCGTGTCTAGCGCGCAGCTGAAGAACAGGAGTATGAAGTGTATCTGATTTAGAGATGTACATGAATGAGGCACAAGCTTTGGCTACAGTAGGAAATTGAACTGTTGATGAAAATGGTTTTCACCAGGGAGCATCCTCCTCCTCCTCTCCCTGCCTCCCCATTCTGTGCTGTCTGGGGCTTAAGGTCACAACCGTTGCCTCTTTCAGCAAGGAACTGGTTTAGTACTTGCTTTCCTCCACCTCCACTTTCTGTCCGCTGTGAAGAAAGTTCTCTCAAAGCACACAGAGGCCTTTCCCCTCTCCCTCTCTCTGTGCCACAGCAGAAGTAACACGCTGAGCACAGAGCCTTAGTTACCTTCACTCTGCTGCCGTCTGCATCCTACAGCAAAAGCTGGTTTGTATGCTGAAGGGGATGGAGAAGGGAGACGGACCATAACAGGGCAGGGGGAGACTTTCCAATACGTGGTGAAACCTCTGTTGGGTTCAGATCTGCCCTTGCAGGAGCTGTCAGGACATGGGGAATCCATTCCTGTTATGGGCTTTGCTGGGTCCTCAAAGCCAAATCCCATCACACACTTCCTCAGCTGTTAGGCAGGCAGGAGGGCACTCTTCCAGAAGAACCACAAGATTTGCGGGTGCAAAGCCAAACCCTGACGTGGCACCGGGGCACTACATCCTCAATCCTACCCTGTTGATGTTTTGAAGAAGATGAAGCCTGTGAATCTCAGTCTGGAGAAAGGCATTGCTACTGGTGCCTCTTTCTTAACTGGACATAAACAGCTTCACACCCTAGAGATTTTGGCATCCAGACCCTGATTTATGGCCCTCACTCATCTCTTGCTACAGACAGCTATTTGCACATCCAGATTGCAGCCTGGATCATGGACAGATGCAGTGGAACACTCAGGCAAGGTTTTTGCTCAGCCAGTCTTAGGCAAAATACCCTGGATATTTTACGAAAACAGTGTATTTTTATTTAGATCTATGGGCTGGACAAGCATCTGAACATGCATGAGTTCAAATTCCTTGCCAGCTTTGGGGGATCTGGACTAAATCCCCCTGGAAAGCTATTTTAATTGCCACACCACCTGGAAAATCACCCAGCAATAATATTCCTTGCCTTGCTGGCCCATCAGGATGGACTGTAACAGACAAGGTATCGATGCAGCAACCTGATGTAATCAAGAGCTATAAAAGGCAAAGCACTAAATCATTTGGATGCAACACTCTGTCTGCACTTAGCTGTTCTTTATGTTTTCTAAAACATTCAATAAAGAAAATTGCATTTAACTATTAAGAGTTACACAGCAACTTTCCTTCAAAAACTTGCACTCTCACGGACAACAGGTGGTGGTGGGAAAGCAACATGGCTGGGAAGTAGGTCAAGAAGGGTCCAGAAATGAAGAATTATTTTTCTCTCTTTTTTTTTTTGTCTTTCCTGCAGGTACGTCATCTGAAACATATCCCTGAGCACAACCGTTGGAAAAGGTAGCTCTCACTGTTCCTAGGGTTAAAGAGCCAACCATATTCTTTACTGAGGTTTCCCCTCAGTGCTCTTAGGACTGACCATCAAGCCTGTTTATAAGACCTAAAACGCGAGCTGCAGCTCTGAAGGAAGCTTGTGCAATGCTAACTGGAAACGATGAATTAGTTCTGCCTCTTACCTCAGTTAGGACCGTCAAGACCTGCCCCAGAGGGCAGGAGCTGCCTGGGCAGAGGCCAAAATGCTGGCTGGAGCTTTCCTCCTGAGCAGCAACTACCATTCCCCAGAGCTGCGAGCTCAGGTAAGCTGTAGAGATGCACGCAAGGGCGGTGGCTAGAGGACCAGGAGGCCGCAGTCCACAGCACAGGAGTGGGTCATGGTCCCCTCCCTGCCAGGGTTTCAGTATTTCAGCACAACCCATGGAAACATAAAGCCACCTTATGGATTTCGGATGCGCTGAAGCACATTTTTCTTCTAGCCCATGAGATGAGCTTTGCTTTTCTCTGCATCTCAAGACTCTGGTTTCCAAATAAAAAAATCAGTCAAGATATACAGAGGGTAAATGAGATCAATAACTCCTATCAGCTTTTAAAGTGACTAAAGAGACAGCTGAGGAGCTGGAAAGAACCGTAGATTAGGCAGAAATTGAGGCATTTTCTCAGCAGCTGCTTTACCAGAATTCCTGAGAAGTAGGGGAAGACAGAGCCTCTTTCTTTGCCTCAGCAACAAGACAAACCCCTGAGGCCTCCGGAGAGAGAAAACAGTACCAGCAGCTCAGGCTTTCCTTAAAACCCATGGATCACCTCACCAGCCTCACCCCATCAAATTCATTGCAGGGGAGCGCTATCGAACCAGCCAGGTCTCCAGGTGGGTGGTCGGTGGCCAAGCATCCCTGACAGCTGTGGACCTACTTCAACTTACTCCAGCTGAAAATTTTCCCCATTGGCTGACATTTAACTGCCCTCTTTTTACCAGGATTTATCAAGAAGTCAGGCACTCAAGGTGACTCATCGCCGGCTAAGCCGGAGCCAGCCAGAGCCATCACGCTGCGCAGGACCCTGGCTGCCCTGCAGGGCTGTCAGGAACTCAGGGTGACCAGATCCTCCCTAGCCTTGGAGGATGCCTCCTACGCTTAGGCATCAGCCACGCATTGCAGGTCGTTGGTCAGGTTGGATAACCCCCTGCTGTGCGCAGGAGGTGTGGACGATGAGGAGCCTCTCTCTCTGCGTTGCAACGGTCACGCTAATGCCGCAAGCAGAGTCCACTTAAACCAGGGTACGTACGATGCAGTCCAGCTGGTTGCACGCAGCTGCGCCAGGCTAAAGAGTAAGAAAATCCCTAATTATAATCACCCATCAAATAACATGCACCTTCCCCCGATGCCTTTATAGCCTGTCTGTCGGTCTCCCTGTCAGCCTGCTCTTGGTTTTCAACGGGTTTGCAGTATCTCTAGGCCGAGGATAAAGCTAATGTGTGAGCAGATGGACTGGAGGCAGCAGACCAGTACCCTAAAAACCTGGAGAAGGAGATGGCATGTGCTCCCACAGGAGCTGGGCCCTGTGGTCAGCAGCAGGTCCTTCAAGACCAGTCTCCGATAACGCACCCATGTCACTGCACAACAGATATTTGACTCCTTGTGTCCCCTTCCTTTTCCTTCTGGTCCTAAATGCCAGTCCTGGACCACGGGCATTTCTCACTAGAGGGCAGCAGGATGCATTTAGAGATGGACCCAGCCGAGCTGGCTGGGTCAAGACTCAGGCCAGCCGCCTGGATTCCCTGGAAAAACGAACAGGACAATTCACAGCCGTGGTCCAGATGGTGCCACAGCTTGCACAGGGGGCCAGGAAGGAGCTGGTACCGCAAAGCTCTGGCCAGATAGGAGAAGGGAGGGTTTTGTAGTGGGAGTTAGGCCAAGGGGTCTGGGGCAGCACTGCCTGACATTAATATGCTTGGCAGAGTATTAAAAAGAGGAGCAAATGGGAAAGGAGGCCAAAGCAGCAGCCTTGATGTAGGACATGAAAGGAGACATTTTGCTATCAGAAGATCAGAGACAAGGAGGCGCCTCTGTAAAAAAAAGAAAAACCTAAAAACAAATGGCTACGGTAGAGGGTTCAGCTGCCAAATAACTGCATGATGGGCAGGAATTTGGGAAGAGCTGCTTCTGAGACACACACACACACACCTGCCCACCCACCCATCTTTCCCTGGCTTATTCCAGGGAAAGGAGTTAGAAAGGATATGTGGGATGAAGCCGTGTTCAAACAACAGCACTGCTAAAAGCTGTGGAAAACCAAATTGAGTGTACAGGGCGAATTGAATGATAACACTGAAGTGACACAGCGTTTGTCATGGGGATCTTTGGAGTGGGGGAAAAAAAAAAAAAAAAAAGAGCAGAAATCAGTGTGGGCAGGCGATCCTCTGAATAGTGGAAACAGCAGTTTTAGGCTTACTCCAAGTGCCAGATTAGTCCAAGGGCACTGAAGGTAGCGCTCATTTTGTAGGCCAGGGATCTTCCATTCCAGTGCAGGCTGGAGCAAGTCATGGATGCCTGGTCCAAAGGCATCTTCTCAGGGAAGTGGTTCAGTTCTCCTTAAACACAAGGCATGCCATAGGTGACACCATTAAATTATTGTGCAAGCCGGTTTGCACGTTACTAGAGAGAAAATAAACCGCGAGCAGCTCACTGCTGCAGAAAACAAGGGTGTGTACCAGCCACGACTCAGTCTGCTCCAAAGGATCAAAGAGCATCTTAGCAAAACTGCACCTCCCTCCCCCATCCCCTCCCCCCAAGTCATTCCCTCCACTATGGAAATGAAATGGTCTGGAGGAGCACAGCAAAGATTTCGTTAGCCATAACCATGCCACCACTTTAAAACAGGAGCTGAAGAATGCAACATCCAAATTCCACTGGTGGGGGTATGTTTCTGCAGGTAAAGGGAAAATCACCATCACAGGACTTGGCTAGGAAAAGGCTCTTGGGGCATCATGGGATTTAGACCTGGAAGCATCTGCACAGACAAGTGAAGCTTGACAAAAGCCAAGACCTGGATAAAGCTAGGCCCCAAATGTTGAGTTGTGGCAGCAACAAGGCACTGGTACAACACATTCTGGAACATGGCTAGCTTTTAATAACTTAGGATTTTAAAATTAATATCCAATTTTTAACTGATCTGCTCTATTTCAAGATGACGTTTAGGGCCTGAGGCAGGGATTAGTCAATGTGTTTAGATGGCGTGGCTTGTGCAAGAAGACAGCCTGGAGGAGGTACAGTTCTCTTCCAAGATTTTGTGATGATGCTGACATCAGAGGAGAGGACCCCTGAATGACCCCCGTGGTTTGGTTGCACAGTCTGTGCACAAGATGCCATCTCTTGCAGCTCCACTCAAGTAGCTGCACATCCTGCCCCTGCAATGCAGGCAGAGGAAGAGCAGCCCACGAGTGGGTCCAGGCAGTGGTTCTGGCCTCTCACCTTCAATAACACCTCGCTGAGCCCGAAGGATGGTGGTACAAGAGGCATAACAAAGGGAGTCTGGCCAAGGGAGAAAAAGGAGCACAGAGCAAACAGACCTAATAACAAGGAAAAAGAGAGCGAGCCCATGAAAAAGACAAATCAGCTTTTCTGAGCTTTAGCAAGTTGGTCCTGAAAAGGCAGTGTGAATCATTAGAAGGAAAGGATAAACTGCCCCCAAACCTGCCTCTTTAAAAATCAAACAAACACCAAATGGGTTTTGGCTCCTTAACCTGCATTCCCCATCTTTACAAGTACGGGTCATGTGGGCATAATGAGAAAGAAGAGAGGGGTGACAAGAAAGGATAATTACACAGCACCCCTTTCCTTAGGGGGCAATACATTTTTCCTCTGGCTGCTGTCATGCCAAAGCTTGCCAAAACCACATGGGAAGAAGGTGACCTGTTCCTCTGAAAAGCACTGTTTGGGAGACACCAACATCTAGGAGCTGATGGACATGGGGCATTGCCTGCTGCCGCTACCCATGCGGACCCGTTCCTGCCCAGGAGCTCCCTGCCCACTGCTGTCCAGATATCTGAGCAAAATGCTCTTCCTGGCCTCGCTCTGCCCATGGGTGTCTCCTGTGGAAGACTGGCCAGCCCTTCTAATTCATAGCCTTCAATTCTGGTTTAACCATAAGAGAGGGGCAGCTTGCATTGCTCTGGTGCTGTCCCTCCAGGACACCGACAGCAATTTGGAGAAACAGCTGGCAGGGGAGGTACGCAAGGGCTTTGGTCTGCAAAGCTGAGCTTGCTAAACACCATGCAGTTCTTGGCCGGAGGGTGGTTCTGGGGCACAGCCCCAGCAGCTGGGCTGAGACTGACCCAAGCTGGCTCCTTCCCAACCCACCTATGGCAGGAAAGATCCTTTTGAAGAAAGGCTTGGGGTTGAAGGACAGCCAGGATTTGGCCCTGTGCAACATTTAATTAAGCTTTGTCAGCTATATTTGGACCCCTGAAATGCTCCCATGTTTTGAGATGGCTTCACAGAGCAATGAAGTGTTCCTATGGGTTTGTATGCTCTGTCTCTCCTCCTGTCTCAGTTATCCTTTGATCCCATCAGCTAAAAACATTACCCAGGCAGAGCAAGACAAGAAAAGAAGTAATTTGCCCACATTGTTAGGGAAATGGAAACAGGACATCAAGCCTCAGCCCTACAAATGGTTATCTTTGAGTACATAATTCTTAATTACATACTTAAGCAAAGCCTAGGGTAATTTACTAAGTTAAGCATGTAATTCCACTTTAACTGATGGGTAAGTTCCTAAAGCAAGTGCTTATGTGTACTAACTCGGCCAAAGCTCAATGGGGAGCTGGAGAGGCCTCGCTTGGGCAGCACTGGGGCTGCTTTAGCAAGGTACCGTACCAGCGTGCAGACAAGTGGCCAGCAAATCCGTGCCTCAAATTTGTCCAACAATGCCAAGTCACCGAGAGAGCAACTCTGGATCAGAGAATAACCCACTTTCTTCTAGTAAAAGTTAAGATGGGGGAAAGAGCTGGAGGCTGGGGAGGGCTGCCCGACCCCAAGCACACACTGCAGCAGGCAGCCCTGAAGCCTCCCCAGCAATGCTGCACCTCTCCATCTGCCAGCACGGCTCCAGCAGCCAGCCAGCTCACCTCCTCTCACCCCGGCACAGTTGTGCTGCAAGGAGTTTGCTGCACAAACCTGTCTACTTCTTAGTTTCATCGTCTGTAAAATTAGGTTAAAAATAGACATCTACCATTAGAAGAATATCTGGAGATCCTTAGGTGAGTGCTGTGCAAATGGAAAATGTCGTCATTAACAACCAGGTTAGATGAAAAAAGAAGCGGGTGGGGGGGTGACCTACGATGAGCCTTTTGATGGTTCTGTTGCCTGGAGGAACAAAAAAAAGTAATCTAAAGCCATATTTACTCTTTGAAATATTACCTCATCTCCAGATCAGGCTTAAACCCAAAAAGTAGTGAGCAATGCTGGGCAGGCAGCCTGCCTGTGGCTGGCTCTGAACCTGTACCCCCCCAGCCAGGTGCGAAGGGGTGTCACCTAGCCCTGGGAGACAAGAGCAGAGCACACATCTTGTTTCGGGAGCTGCACGACCAGGCTGCCTTCCAGCCCAGGTCAGCGGCCTCTGCTGATGTTCGCTTGCTGCTCTCACAGCCCCCATACTCTTTGCATGAAGTTTTCCATTTCTGCCCTCAGTGAGCTCACGAAGCTGTGTATCAAGCAAAGCTACACGAGACAGAGGAGAAAGCCAGCACCGTGGTTTAATTAATCTCACAGGTGGCTGTCATGCAGCAGGAGGTAGCATAAACATGAGACCACAGTCTTGGCATGCTGGAGAAACATCACGCTCCTGCTGGTGCCACTACAACAGAGAATGGATTTAATACAATGCCCAAGGGAAGAAGGAGAGGGAGAAAGGGGAAAGAAGCGATGGTTGTCCACTGTTGTCAGTCACACAAAGGAGGCTCCTGGACAACAAGAAGTGTTTAAGAGATTACAGCACTAACTGTGCATCCACCTCGTTCAGTATGGAAGGTCACCTGAGCCACAGGCAGCACCTTCACCAAGGCATGGAGAGCTGCCGTGAGTGGCCTGGCACGGAACAGTCAGCCCTCTCCATGCAACAGTATTTCTGCTGCTTCTGTACCTGCCAGGGGTGAAAACATCCCACACAGCACCAAATAATAGCGTGCTGAAAAATTAGTGCAAACCAGCTGGCATCTGCATGCCGCTGCCAGAGCTGAGCCGGGGCACAGGGAAACAGCTCCAAGTGACCTCGAACGGTCCCAGCTGAGTGGAACAGCACTAGGAATTTATCCACTGCAGAGGATCACTGTTCTGGGTACTGTGTAAATGCAGAAAAAACAGGTTTTGCCTTCTTACCGGCCTATGAAGGCTAGGAATAAAGGAGAATTACTCCTTTTTCCTGGGTGTAGCAAAGCAATGGCATGATCGGTCCATGATTACAGAGGAACACTGTGACAGACCTTTTCTACTCCCTTAGAAAGCAAGAGATAGTTTCTATCAGGAGCAGCATCAGTAATTTCTCCAAGGCCAATAGTCAGTTCAGACTAGACAGCACAAATGCTCACTGGCATTTCAGAGGTGAACAGCAAGTAAACATTCATTGTTGAACAGATGCCCTCCTCTCTTCCTTGTGTTAGATCTGCTTTTTCTTAGGCAAAGAGATAAAAGAGAAAGGCACTGCTAAGTAGCTTCCGTTCAGGCACACGATGTCACCTTGCCAGGGCTGCCTGCCCACTGGGCAGGACTCTGGCCGAACATCCCAAAGCATTGTTGCACGTGCTGGGTTTTATTCTGGCTGGATATATTTTGGAGGGTAGAATCACCTGGGAGGACATGTGTGAGGAGACAGTCAGCAGGGATGCATGAAGGAGGAAGCCAAATAAAGCTGACGAGCTGGGAGGGGGAGGAAGCATGCAGCAGGGAGGAGATGGGTCTGCCCTGGCCAGCGTCAATATCACTCCGTCAACGTGTGACTCAGTCAATCCACTCTGAGAATGACATTTCTCTTGGTAGAACATGTCCTCTCCTCCATTCCTCCGCTCTAATGCACTGATGCTTTCATTTCAAAAGGTGACATGATTACAAGGGATGCTAAAAATACACATGGGCTTTCATTCCACTCCCCCCATCTCTGGTGGAACAGAATTTCCAGCTTTCCTGTTAGCCAACAAGCAGCGATTTCATCTGAAAGGTGTTCAAGGTGACAAGAGCGTTTCTTTTCATTATCTCCTTCCTCTACACCACGCTGACAACCAAGGCTCAGACTTACAGCCCAGTCTAGTCCTTTGGATGACCATCAGTTAGGCTCTCTCCCCTTTGGCTGGGCTGGGGGAAACCTTTCCCCTCCCCATCCTTCAATCTGCCAGCCCTTCAGCATGATGAAAGGTCTAGCCAAGCAGTGCGCCATGCAGTGCGCCATGCAGTTGGCTGCCTTGGCTGCTCTCTGCCATCCTCACAGCCCCTTCCTTGCCATCAGACTGAGTCTACAGCAGACACCCAGAGCTGGGGTTCATCACACATGCAGCAGCAGCCAGATGCTTCCCCCAAAACACAAGCCTCCCGGTAGGTAGGCACCAGGAAAGCCTTGCCAATTGCCTTGCCACTCCTGGGTGGCTCTGGGGAGAGAGGGGCCTGGGCACCAGTGCACCAGCTGGGTATGTTATCCTTCCAGGGGACATGGCTCATGGATGCCTAGATCAGGTGCTCCAATACTTATTCCAGACCAGAGATGAATGTGCAGAGTATTTCATCTTAGCTTTTAAAACCAGGAGATTTTTGACAACAGAGTTAATTATACAAATGTTAAAGTCCTCTTTCTCCAAACGCTCAACATACCTGCAATTATGCTTAAAAAAAAAAAATCAGCCCATGGATGGTATCAGACAGACTTCATGCAGGGGCACTCTTCAAACTTATGGGAAAGTATTTAACAACACCACATTTTATTCATATAACATTAGGTCACTACAAACTTTCTCTAAATGCTTTTACCTCACATCTGAAACATTTTCTTTTTCTGCTATGGTTTGAAAGTCATATCCAAATACTAAGTTACGGTAATTCCTGCTTATGGGTTAGGTATTCAAAATAGAAGCCTTAATTACAAGCTGCAAATACTGCAAGTGGCAGGCAATAAATCTCAACAACAGAGGATCAAAAGGGAAGAAAAACCAGTAACAGGGTTGTTTTTACCCAAGACCAGGACACATTTGTCTGGTACAAGACCTCAGTTGTTAGAGGAAGAATTTTACCTCGAGCAACAGATTTAGTGAAACACTTCTGCATTAGCAAGATTAAGAAAATACAAACATTTCTACTTGGGACCACTGTCAGTATCATAAAACTCAGAGACTGGCATCGACTTTTCAATGTTCTTTCAGAAGAAAATGCCCCTGTGCTTCCCCGATTCGTACACACAGAAACGTGGGACTGCCGAAAGATAGTGTTTTAATAAGCACTCCAAAAATTTCGTTTCAAAATTTCACAGAAAAAACTGATGACTGAAAGCATTTTAAGCGCATCTTTTGTGGTCCCCAAATTTTTGATTCGCTTGGAATCAGATGTTTGTTCTTATACATCTGAAAACCCTTTTGAGGTGGATGCCTTGTGGCAGCACGCAAGCCTCATGAAACAACTTCACCGTGAGGTTAGGTGGAGATTTTATGCACAAAGCCAGTCCGCTCACTTTATGTTCTAGTTACTGATCAGAGATCGTTTTAAGTGTAAGACTTGTATTAAGAGGTAATGAATTAGCTCTTCGGGAACGTGGAAGCAAGTTCCAAGTTCAAACACGAGTTGCCTCTCCAGAAAAATTAAGAAGAGTGAAGATGACCTTCTGTTTTGATTACAGGATATGAGAATTCATTACTTTGAGGTACTACTTTACCTCACTACTGCGAGGTAAAGACACTGTCACACGTCCTCTCACTGCCATCGCTTACCCCAGCCCATCTGCAGAAAGCCAGCAGTGCAAAGCAGCAGCTTCCGAGGTCAGCACTATTTCCTGACACGTAGACACCGCCCCCTGACCATGACATCAGGAGGAGCAAGAGGCTGGCAAACAGGGCTGGCACTTAGCGTGACACTTCTCCAGTTCAGCGTCTAATGGGATAATGAAGTGTGATTTCAGGTAGTGACAGCTTCTGTTAGACATCGCAGGCCCCAGGCCATGTACTCACAGGGAGAAAGCAGCTCTCCTCAGTAAACAGATTTCACTTGGAATGAAAATTTTCAGTGTTTATTCACTGTTTCAGGAAAGCTGTTTGAGCAACTTCCCTGCTATTATCGATTCAAATACATTTGTTAACTTTTTGGAGCTCAGTAGAGATCTGCCCAGCTGCTGCAGTTATCTGGGATTTACCAAACAAGAGTCACTAACTGGTAAATGCAGTTCTTCTGTCAGGAAAGCCATCGGATTACTTACACTGGAGCAAGGCTCACCGCCACATATGGAAATGAGGGCTTTGCAGTCCCCTAAGGATAGCCCAAATGCTCCTAGGTCTGTTCAAAGCTCTTCAAAGAGAAACAGAGAAAGACAGAGATTGCCTTCAATGTAACTGTGGTTTATTATTTATTTCTACCTTTTCCTTTTTTAGTAACAAAACAGTCATAAGTATTAATCGGGATTGTTTTGAGTGAATCTAATTGCAGTGTTCCCTAAAGCATAGCAACACTCCCTCCACGCTCAGCCAACTGAAATAGAAAAATCACGATCCCAAAAATAGCAGCAAGAGACAGTGAACAAAACCTAGCCGCCCACACCTTGTGTCACTAGACCAGACAGATCTTTGAGGCAGAACCAGCAAGGAGACTAAGACTCTGGAAGACATTGCTACCTTCCCACAGAAGCCAGAAAGAGGTTTCCCGCAGCAGAAGTCTCCTACGTCCCTTCCTCGGCCAAGGGATGTGGAGCTGGCTAGTGCTGCCCCAAACGTGGTTTTGGAGGGTGCTGAGCCAGCCCTCTCTAGGTGGAAGGCAAACTCACAATATTGTCCACGTACCTCCTCTACAAAAAAGGTAGCTGCAGAGACAATGGTGGAGTTTTAAAATTATCTCCCTCAGCACAAAGACTGGAGGATACCCCATAGTTACAGAGTTTGCTGTAGGAATACTGGAGTAAGATTCCTTTATTTATACGAAAGGTTTCACTATATAATTTTATGGTCTCTTCCTGAGATAATACATGTAATTTCCTGTTCCATGAGTGACTTAGGAAAAAAACACACCAACACCAAAAACCATGCATCATTAATTACACTGGTGCAACTGTTCCATATAATCCCTGAGGTGAGTCCACTACAGAAAAGAAGCCACCAGAAAGCAAAACAAATTTGCCAGAAAATTGTGCACAGGCCTCTGACCGAAATCTGATAGTGGAGAGCTCCTCACTTGGAGGTTAGATGGCTGCAGTTGCCTCAGGAGGAAAAATGAACTGGGAAGGAAGGGACGCACCACCTGCATTGTATCACAGGCTCTAACAGAGGCACCCATCCCTTGTCAACAGTAGTTAGAATGGGGAACAGCTCAGGAAAGCAAGGCATGAAAACCCCACTGTCCCAACAAAATACCAGGTCAAATACCATCCAAAGGTTTTCAACTGCAACATCAGCACCTTCCCTCAGTTCTAACTGCCCAACAAAGTCTTTTTCATTGCAAATTAATAGATCTGTGTATAAAAGGTAGGATTAGGTAAGGTTTCCAGGCACTAAATCTGGCTGGCAATTACAGTATCCCTTGTGGATACTTAGCTTTGGATACAGGAAGTTTAGAGCTACCAAAACTAGAAAAACATGGACATATTATCACTGCGTTATCATCACAGCACTTTAAGGTCTTCGTACATAAGGGATGTTTTTGCCTGATCCCAGATCCTGACTGATGCAGGGGTGCAAAGCTCCCAGAGGACTTACCTGAGTTGCACTCTTCCAAAAAAATTTGGTGTCATAGCTCCCCTAAATTAAAAAAAAAGAAAAAATTTCCTATTACAGATAAACGTTTTTTGTTGCTCTTCACTCTAACAGAACCAAGCCCAACAGCTGCACTACAACTCCTCCCACCCTGCGAAGTGGTGGCCCACCTGCCTTGTGAAACAGAAGTAATTCAGGCCAACGCATCCCAGCTGTATTTGCAGAGCATGTTAAAGGGGACTTGACTTTAGGAATGATAATAGTTACAGATGGAAAAGAGCTAGGAGGTCACTGAGCCCAGCCTGCTGCCAGGTCAGGACAGAGTCCCCAAAGAGAGGACATGTCAAGACTTCAACTGATACTACACTTGATCTTAGCCAAAAGGCCACAGAGCGATAATGGGAAGGGGATTGAGGATAAAAGCGACTGCCGGCTGCCTCTGTGTGCTCTGCAATGATAATAGTTACAGATGGAAAAGAGCTAGGAGGTCACTGAGCCCAGCCTGCTGCCAGGTCAGGACAGAGTCCCCAAAGAGAGGACATGTCAAGACTTCAACTGATACTACACTTGATCTTAGCCAAAAGGCCACAGAGCGATAATGGGAAGGGGATTGAGGATAAAAGCGACTGCCGGCTGCCTCTGTGTGCTCTGCAGAGGAGGTTCAGGCAAACCTCTTTGGAATAATACTTAGAATTTATGACATTAGACAGATGGTATTTGACTTGCTGCTCTTAATACATAATCCTGAAAGGTCTACGCCAGTTCTCTTCGGTAATAATAATGCTGGTTTTCATGTTACAAGAAACCTGAAGCAGCATCAATAAAGTGGTCTCACAGGGCCAGTTTGCTGACACGCTGTTCATGCCCTTGCTGTACACAAGGTTATCTTTAATGGCAGAAAATGTCTTTCTATTGCTCCCTGTTGACTTGGAGGAGACTACGGATCCTGTGACCTTATTGCCCATACAACATGAGCTTTGGCTGAAGGGTGGTCTAAGCAAAACTTTACTTTTGAAGTAGGAAAGATGTATTCCCTTAGCTTATTTCATCCAGCAGACAGGACTGCATTGTCCTGCCTGAGAAAGTTTATAGTGTGACTTTCCCTTGTCCATGCCATGATTCTCCTCCTTAGAAAGGTAGCTTGGATACAGTGCCTCTGTACTAAGCAACGCTGGTATTGCAATTTCTATCTAAACCCCAGCGTGACAGAGTAAGATATTTGCTGATCTTTGTAATAATAATTTACTGACATAATCTTTATTTAAGCTGTCAAGAAACTCAGCAGCTTTTCAAGAGAAAAAAGAAATAATGGATTACAAAATCATAGCAATATCCGAGCTACCCTAATTTTCAGACTCATTCAGAGGCCATAACCCTGTCCCAGAGGGTTCAGGGAGAGAAGCTCGAGGGCACTAGCAGAGGAACACAGGCCCTTGCTGTTTCTGCAAGGGTTTGTCTTACCTTCCATGAAAGCCAAAAGTGGAGTTCCCTAGACCGCTTATTAAATGAGGAGACTTCTTGGGGTCCAGCTCACTCAAACCTAGCCTTATAAAGGCAAAGTGATCAAAACTCACCAAGTGCCTTCCAAGATAAGTGGAAGGGAAGAAGTGGTGGAGCACAACTCGACACCCACTTTGGCAGACATCTGCCTTTGAATGAGGTGATGGCTGTCTGCATGTGCCTTGATGTTGATGTTTGCCTGAACACTTGACTTCTAGGGAGCTACCATGTATACTGGTGGGAAAATGAATTCTCTTCTTTGTAAAATAGGGGCGGGTAATCACTGCACAACGCCAGTTCCTGTTAAGGCAACCTTCGTCATCCCTCGGAGTTGATCCCTGCAAGTCCCCTACTTGGCAGGGCAATGACTGCAAAGGGATAGAATCATGAAATCTTTTAAGTCAGAAAAGACCATTAAGATCATCAAATCCAACCATAAACCTAACACTGCTAAATCCACCACTAAACCATGTCCCTAAGCACCTCATCCACACTTTTCTTAAATCCCTCCAGCAATGGTGACTCAACCACTTCCCTGGGCAGCCTGTTCCAATGCCTGACAACCCTTTCAGTGAAGAAATTGTTCCTAATATCCAATCTAAACCTCCCCTGGCACAACTTGAGGCCATTTCCTCTTGTCCTCTTGCTTGTCACTTGAAAGAAGAGACTAACCCCCACCACTCTGCAACCCCCTTTGAGGTAGCTGTAGACAGCGATAAGGTCTCCCCTGAGCCTCCTCTTCTCCAGGCTGAACAGCCCCAGTTCCCTCAGTTGCTCCTCACAGGACTTGTGCTCCAGACCCTTCCCCAGCTCCATTGCCCTTCTCTGGACACGCTCCAGCACCTCAATGTCTTTCTTGCATTGAGGGGCCCAAAACTGAACACAGGATTCGAGGTGCAACATCACCAGTGCCCAGTACAGCGGGACAATCCCTGCCCTGGTCCTGCTGGCCACACTGTTCCTGATGCAGGCCAGGATGATGTTGACCTTTTTGGCCACCTGAGCACACTGCTGGCTCATGTTCAGACAGCTGTTGACCAACACCCCCAGCTCTTTTCCCACCAGACAGCTTTCCAGCCACTTGACCCCAAGCCTGTAGCATTGCAGAAGTTTGTTGTGACCCAAGTGTAGGACCCGGCACTTGCCCTTACTGAACCCCATACAATTGGCCTCAGCCCATTGATCCACTCTGTCCAGATCCCTTGGAAAAGCCTTCCTACCCTCAGGCAGACCAACACTCCCACCTGACTTGGTGTCACCTGCAAACTTACTGAGGGTGCACTCGATCCCCTTGTCCAGGTAATTGATAAAGATATTAAACACAAGTGGCTCCAGTATCGAGCCCTGGGGAACACAACCTGTGACCGGCAGCCAACTGGATTTGACTCCAGCGACAGAGTCATAGCTGGATGCTGTGCTCTGCCTCTCCACTGTGTGTGCACAGAAAGGAGAAAGCAGTCTTTGGGGCTATCTAAGTATGTGTGTGTATCTATCTCTATATATTTGATACATAATGCACACCTAAAACCAGCTCTAACAGTCATACAGCAACACACAAGAGACCTTAAGGTACTATATGTTTTCCAAATTTCATATCTTCTGCTACACTTCTTCATGCAAAGAAAGCCAAGAGTGGTGAATCCTCTGAGGGCAAAAGAAACTTCTCCAAGGGCCAGAGAACAAGGCACTGAAATAACTTGGTCGACTGCTGCGGGAGTTCCTGGATCATGGTATGTCTGGGTAGAGAGCACAGAAGAGAACTGAAACCTGTTCTCCCACTACTTTCTTGACATTACATGAACACACAGAAAGGGAAATGCAAAAAGACTGTACAGAATATGTGGCAGTTAACGTGCATAGTGTTTGCCAGCAGCAGAACTTTAAAAAAAAAAAAAAAAGAGAGAGAGAAAATTTGAAGAAAATATCCTTCTGGGGAGAAGAAATACTGATGTTTTTAACCTTAGGCAGCTGTAGAAAATTCTGTGCATCCTTTTACTGCTAGCAAAAAAGATGGGCGGAAAAAAATAGACACCTCAGGGATAAGTAACTGGGAGACTCATGGATGATACGATACATGCAAAGGATACTATCAGGCTAGTGAGGTTAATCTGAGGTAGCAAAGTGCAAATCTGGCTTTGCCAGGAAATTTTATCTGCACTTTTTAGATCATGTGCAGTATGTGTTAGAAAAATGGACCTGTCAGATAACACTGCTCATCCCTGTGTAGCTTCGAGGGACAAAGACCGCTCAATTTTTAATTTCTATTGTGAATAACTCATTACAGGGGTAAGAAATCTTCTTAAATAAATGAAAGATAAGAGATAAAGGTCTCCTCCTCCTATCTGAATTCAAAATCACTGACCAGCCGACCAGGTTTGTCCATAGAAAGTACAAGTTCCCATATCCATCTTTTTCTTGCAACATCTGAATAACCTGGATTAGGCAGAAAACTCAGTCCAGTTAACAAAAAAGGACATGTTCTATGCTGGTCATAGAAGACACACTAAAATAGACATTCAAACAAACTTTTAAGATATTTAAATTTCTGATTATTTAAAACATAGGGGTTTGGGGTTTTTTTTTGTTTGGTTTTTTTTTTTAGCTAAACTGAAACATACTGTGAATATTCCCAGCTGTCTGTCTGCAATGACTTCCTTAAATCAAGTTGTAAAACACTGTCTGTCATAATTTGCCTTTAAGCCTTCCAAAAAAAAAATCAGTATCAGGACCAGGGTGAACTTTTAAAAATTTGATCAAACTGCATTCAAGCTCATCTGGATTTAAAGGGTGATAAAAATAAAACATACAATTTTGCTGTCTATTACGCCAGCACAATCGATAAGGAAGTTTGCACTTCACAGGGAGCGTTCAGCCCAAAAGGCCTGTTACAAGAAATGTGCAATCTCAGACTTTTGTACTGAAAATATGCATTTAACTTTAATCACATCTACAGCCCAGTCAGGATGTTTGCAAGGCAAAAAGCATCTGCAGGGGAGTGGATAGCCGAATAATGTCAAGACATGACTCCAGAGTGGAACAGACTAGAGTAACTTCAAATATATACGAACGTGAGTAGGACTGGAGTCTTTCTGTCTTTGGGTGCCAATTTGTTGCTTGACAGGTAATGTAAAATTATGGAAACCCTGGACATAGCATTTCAACAAGGGCAATGCCTTTTTTTAAACTGGAAAAATGTTGGGTTTCTTCTTATTATTTTCAACACATGAGCATGCTCTTTGAATACCTAATAAAAATGACATTATTTAAGATGAACTAAACAGAAATAAATTTAGGTTGTAGTATTAGAAAAAGTAGGGAGGAAGGGGAACTAGTTTTTAGAGGCAACTTCAGTTCATGTAAAAGTCATTACCTGGGATAGCAGAATATTGGATGCAGTAAGGGCAGAGGTGTTTCTTAGGGGTTATGGGGTAGCAAAATCCATTGTTAATTGCAAGTGTGCAACCTTCTGACTCCAGGTGTGTGCATCTGGTGGGGAGAACGCTGGTGTACAGGGCCACAGAGGTGTGCAGTCACACACTCATCAGCAAGCAGGATCAGCATTTATCGATTGATGAAGGAACTGACTGGTACAGCTGATGAAATATCTTTTACAGCATCTTTAAAAAAATCCACGTACTGGGTTTCCATGGCAAGGTTTTGGTACCCAGGGTGCTACAGGGCTGGCTTCTGTGAGAAGCTGCTGGAAGCCTCCCCCATGTCTGACAGAGCCAATGCCAGCCGGCTCCAAGATGGACCCACTGCTGGCCAAGGCCGAGCCCATCAGTGACGGGGGTAGCACCTCTGGGATCACGTGTTTAAGAAAGGGGAAAAAATGCACAACAGCAACTGCAGCTGGAGAGAGGAGTGAGAATGTGTGGGAGAAACAACCCTGCAGACACCCAGGTCAGTGGAGAAGGAGGGGCAGGAGGTGCTCCAGGCGCCGGAGCAGAGGTTCCCCTGCAGCCATGGAGGGTCACGGGGGAGCAGAGACACCCCTGCAGCCCAGGGAGGACCCCATGACAGAGCAGGGGGATGCCCAAAGGAGGCTGTGACCCCATGGGCAGCCCACGCTGGAGCAGGCTGCTCCTGGAGGACGGCACCCCATGGGAGTGACCCACGCTGGATCAGTTCATGAAGAACTGCAGCCTGTGGGAAGGAGTCACATTGGAGAAGTTGGTGAAGGACTGTCTCCCATGGGACAGACCCCATGCTGGAGCAAGGGCAGAGCGTGAGGATCCCTTCCCGAGGAGGAAGGAGCAGCAGAGACAGCGTGTGATGGACTGACCACAACCCACATTGCCTGTCCCCCTGTGCCGCTTGGGGGGAGGAGGCAGAGAAATGGGGACCAAAGCTGAGCCGGGGAAGAGTGATAACTGGTGAGTGATGCCTCCCTGTCCTTGTCTGACTCACGAGCCTTTTGTAATACTGTCTCCCCTCTGCCCAGCTGAGAGGGGCAGTGACAGAGCAGCTTGGGTGGGCACCCGGCCTCCAGCCAGGGTCAACCCAGCATAGTATGGTTGATTGACGCTTTGCAATTTGTTCACTGTGAGGGATCCATTTTGACAGATCTTTACTCTTAATAATAACAATTTTTGTGAAAAGTTTTGGAAACTGTTGAAGCATTTTGTGCTGAGTCTTTTAAGTGAAAAACGCACTTTTAAGATCAGTGGTGGGTTTTCAATTCCAGAGTTAAGCTACCTGAGGAAAAACAATTAAGAATACAAAAACATGAAAACCAAAATAAAACCCTGCTGTTCACTCAAATAAAAGTATTTCTAAAACCACTAGCTTGCAAAATGTGTTACTTGATTTTTCATTCTGACTTGAGAGGAGTATTTTTTGAGCTGAAAAGTTTTTCCTGAAACAGAAACAATTTTCCTTCCTACTCTATCCAGAGGGGCCAGTCAGAAAGAACACACTGTTTTCTATTACTATTTTTGTCCCTAAGCTTTTTTCTTTCCACGTTTATTCTTTTATCTTATTTCCTTTTTTTTTTCCCCCCACTTTCATTTTCCTTCCTTTTCTTTCTTAAAATGCCCTACCTATTGCAAAACAGAAGAAACTCGAGCCTGGAAACCAAGATTCTTTGCTCTTGCTCTCCTCTTTTCCTCTGTTTATTCAGGAGGAGTATGAAAAGAGCTATATTAAGCTGAAATTTTATTCTGCTGTCCTCTGTTCAACAAAAGATAGTCCACTAAAGCCACTAAATCACAGATAACACTTCTCTGGGCAACATTATTAGAAACTGACAGCTGGTGATGGATGAAGATCTCATCTTTTAAAGAAAAGAGTACATTTAATTTCCTTTGTACATAAAATAGAGAGCAGAGCATTGTGTATCTACAGATAAAAAGAGACCCATTGTATGCTGGGTGCCACAGTGAAGGGGATATAATAACTGTTTCTGTGATTCTGAGCTTACATTTTTCAGGACATCTTCAAATTAATTTACAAACCACTGTTCTTCAATTCCTGGTAGACACTGAACTTTTTAAAAAAAGAGGGTGACATTTTACAGCCAGCTCCATTAGAAAAGAGAAGCTCAGAGACTGAGCTGTTACTTTTTGGGAAGAACACTGTCAGAAAGAGCAGACTGGATTTGGGGGGCAGAGAGATGGGTTTACCCCTGATCCTGCCTGGGATGAAGCCGTACTCCGGGCAGCCACCGGGCTTCCTTGAGCTGGTACCATAACAGGCTTGGCACTGAACAGCCACAGTGGTGTTGCTACTGAACATCACGGATCCCATCAACTACCTTGAGAAAGACAGGCTAAATAAGTATGGTCATGTTGGTCTCTTCTCCCTAATGACAGATGATCGAACGAGGGGGAATGGACTCGAGCTGCTCCAGGGGAGGTTTAGATTGGACGTAAGGAAGAAGTTCTTCACTGAAAGGGTTATCACACACTGGAACAGGCTGCCCAGGGAGGTGGTGGAGTCACCATCCCTGGATGTGTTTAAGAGATGGGCAGATGAGGTGCTGAGAGATATGGTTTAGTGGCGGACAGATACGGTTGGACTGGATGATCTCTAAGGTCTTTTCCAACCCAGTGATTCTATGATTCTATGTTTCCATCAACTGAGCCACGTCAAGCGAGACTCCAAGTAGGGTGCATAAATGTCTTCTACAGAGGCACTGGCAATACACAGTTCTCCCTCATTTTTGGCTTTTGTGGGTTTTTTTTTTTCCTTTCACAAATGACCTGTGACTAGGACACATACTCTTCACATTTGCAGTGTATAACCACATTTTACATGCCCTTTCTGCAGCACTACAAGCTGCTGCTTTGGTTGAATTTAATTTTAACACACCTCCCAAGCAGCAAGGAGATGGTGAGGGTGAAGCTTAATTGCCTGTCTGTGTCAAGCAAGACAGTTAAACATGCAGTTAGAGCACATGTTCAACAAGAAAATACGGTCCGTCTGATTCCACTGGGATGAAAGACTCCTTTGGTCTCCCAGGCTGAGGAAAAGTTTAAGGAAAACATCTGTATGGAGTTTTTGTTTCTAAGTCTAGAGACTGTTTGTACCTTGTCTGAATCTGGCTGCAAGTCCTTGTAGGAAAAGAAGGCCTAACAGAGAGCAATTACCTTCCTTTGATTAATACCTTCTAGTTAGTCAGTCTAAAATAGAGTGGAATTTTTTTGTGAATCTTGCTTCACTGAAGGATGAAAAGAGGTTTTCCACAAAAACACAGGACAAAATCCAGCCTTTTTAAACACAAAAGTTTATGGAAAATTCTGTGACTATCTTTATGTAAGAAAGATAGTTTTTAAAAAAGCAGTTTTTCTGCTTTCCCTAAGACTTCAGATCATTCTCTGTTTCTTTATACTTATTTTTTTCCAGTGGACATAAAAGTAGTTAGTAGCAAAGGACAATAATAGGCTTTCCCATTTCTTACAGAAAGAAAAGCCTCTAGAATGTACAAGATACAAAAATGAAACTTGCCCTGGACTTGTGCTAGAAATTCAAACACAGCAACTGCTGTGTGATCAAGTGCAAGATCATCAAGAAGTACAAGGGTTGATGTAGTTATTTCAGAAGGTGAAACATGTTTTAAGTGTCACCTATACACATGCACATACAGTTAAACAAAAAAATGTCCATGTAAAACATCCAATGAACAACTGACATTTAAATCAATCCAAGTTGCTGCTTCTCCGTGAAGAAACGGATCTCTCCCTCTGCTTTTTGGGACTAGTCCCCAGCTGATGATGGGGTGTGCTTGTTTTTTCAGAAGTTTGTGCATTCTATATTATGGTCTAAAATTCCCATCACTCATCTTTTAATACACCATACCCTACCTTTTTTGGGTAGCTGGAGCAATTTTCAAGACCTTGGAGTATCACTACCAGCAAGGTTACTATCTGCATCTTGATTCTCAATGTTTAAGACCCAGCTGCTCATCCAGATGTATGGTGGATAAGGAACTGGCTGGGTGGTTGCACTCAAGAGTTGTGGTCAATGGCTCAATGTCCGAGTGGTGAGCAATGATGAGCGGTGTTCCTCAGGGGTTGGTATTGAGACCAGTGCTGTTTGACATCTTTGTCAGCGACATGGATAGTGGGATTGAGTGCACCCTCAGCAAGTTTGCTGACAACACCAAGCTGTGTGGCACGGTTGACACACTGGAGGGAAGGGATGCCATCCAGAGGGACCAGGACAGGATGGAGAGGGGGGGCCTATGCCAACCTCATGAAATTCAACAAGGCCAAGTGCAAGGTCCTGCACCTGGGTTGGGGCAATCCCAAGCACAAGTACAGGCTGTGCAGAGAATAGAGCAGCCCTGAGGAGAAGGACTTGGGGGTACTGGTGGATGAAAAGCTGGACATGAGCCTGCAGTGTGCGCTGGCAGCCCAGAAGGCCAACCATATCCTGGGCTGTATCCAGAGAATTGTGGCCAGCAGGTCGAGGGAGGGGATTCTCCCCCTCTACTCTGCTCTCGTAGAGTACTGCATCTAGCTCTGGGACCCTCAATATAAGAAGGATATCAACCAGTTTGAGTGAGTCCAGAGGAGGCCAGAAATATGCACGAAGATGCTCAGAGGGCTGGAGCACCTCTCCTATGACAAAAGGCTGCGAGAACTGGGCTTGTTCAGCCTGGAGAAGAGAAGGTTCAGGGGAGACCATATAGCACCTTCCAGTACCTGAAGGGGTCAACAAGAAAGCTGGAGCGGAACTTCTTACAAGGGCAGGTAGTGACAGGACAAGGAGTAAATGGGTTGAAATTGCAAGTGGGGAGGTTTAGATTGGACATCAGGAAAAAATTCTTCACAAAGAGGGTGGTGAGGCCCTGGAACAGGTTGCCCAGAGAAGCTGCGGATGCCCCATCCCTGGGAGTGTTCAAGGCCAGGCTGGATGAGGCTTTGAGCAACCTGGTCTAGTGCAAGGTGTCCCTGCCCATGGCAGGGGGGTTGGAACTAGATGGTCTTTAAGGTCCCTTCCAACCCAAACCATTCTATGATTCTATGATTTAGGAGCTTTGAAATTCAACTGCTATGCTATTGAGCAGGTTTTGAAATCTTTTTTGTATCAGAACAGCTGCAGCTTTCGCTAAGCCTCTCCTTCATCTGTGTTACAGCTGAACTAAGATATTGAGCATTTTCTCTTTTGGGTCATACATGAGTCTGCAAATTTAAGGTGCTACAGGAGAAACATGCTCAATAAGCAGGATGCACAGGGCTGATCTCATAGAAAGATGTGGTTAGCATTTTGGACTGCAGATAGCTGTTGCTGGGAACCATCCAGCTAGATACCCACTGGTGCTACACTGAGCTCTCCCTATCCCTGGAGACAGATGCACTGTATTCCCTCCACTTGTATGTCCTACTGCTTTTCTTGTTATAGAAGATCCCACAGACCAACCTCACCACAGTTTCTTTTAGAGATAAACCCTTTTTTCTTTATTGTCAAAACAGGGATTCTGAAACTGTCTGCATACACACAGACACCTAGACAGATTTCCTCCTTCTAATTTCAGCAACACTGACGGGAAGATCTGTCTTCTTCAGTCCTTTGTTTTACACCTTTAATACATCACACCTCTCAACAAAGCCTTGTTTTCATTCCCCTCAGACACGTATATTTCAGTTAGCAAAGAGGATGCAAAAATGTCAATCAGTGTCTCAGACTGACAATTGCATTTAATTACCTCTGACCCCCCTAGCAAAGATGTTTAGAATAACAATTCAGGAATTCAACAAGGTTGTCCCCAGGTGCCTTAGAGATAACCAGAAGTGCTCTGACATGGCTTTCAAAAGGATATTTCAAATAAGCAGCCAAACTAAGCACGAGTCCTGAACCAATTGAAGTTTGCCTCTCTTGCTAATGTTGTCAACTATAATTTCTCCACATTTCTGGAGTGCCTTCTACTTTAGGATGCATGACAATTCAAGAGACTTTAATTGACTCTCAACATGCCTTTCATAAGTATTATTTCCAATTCACTGGCTAAGAAAAGCACAGCATAAAACATGAAGTCATTGTCCAAGTGCATGGCAATAAAGAGAAATTGCTGAAACAGCTCTCCCCATTTTATGAAAAGTACAGCTTCTGCACCTGCTGAAAGTTATTGTTGGGTTTGGTTTTAATTTATAAATGAGTCAATGGCAAAAAAAAAGGGTCCAAAAGGACATTTAGATTGCATTTGACACGTCTTGCAGAGAGAAATAAGGCCACACCTCTTCCAAAGACAGGATTTATATATAGGTGTCACTGAATGCTTTGAAACTGGAATCTACTGTTAATCTCTGCTCTAGTGCTCCATTCCCCTGAAGAGACGTTTTACAAGTCTGTTGTAAAAAAAGCCAAACCTCATTTTGTCTGAAAAACTGACTAGATGCTTTTTCACTGAACTGTCTCAGCAGAAGGGTCCTGAATGCTAGCAGGGTTTCCTCTAACAGCAAGCATTCAGCACAAAAAGACAAATATAAAAAGACAAGCATTTCAGAAGAATTCATCAAAAGATAAAAACTTTCTGTGCATCTACACAAATACACATGTAATAATACAAGTAAGATGAGCTTTGCCACTGTATAGTGGTTCAAGAAGATTCTGCTACAATACCTGCTCACAGAGACACAGCACAGCTCTTAGTGAGGAAGAATTCTTCCAACTTAAACTGAGATGTTCCAGCACAAAGGTCCTGCCTGCACAAAGGTGTCAATAAACAAATCACAAAAATCTAACCACAGCTAAGCAAATGCTATTTGGCCATTTACCAGGTGACAGTCTGTACATGCCTCTGTACAGTCAAGTTCCTGAAAATGAAACACAAGAATATTATTTAGCCAAAAATGGACTCACTGTTCTGAACGGCTCATATGCCTGCGGAGTCCCTTCCAAGCTTAAGAGCCTGAAGTTGTGCAGGGGCTCCCTGAAGCAGCATTTATCTGGTCACACACAGAGAGCACTGTTGCTGTCATTAGATGACAAACTTCTGGTGCACTGGATGCACAAGTGACTCCTGAAATGTTATTCCTTACTGAAGCATCTCAGTTTTGAATGATAGGGATTGAAAAACAATGGGATATTTGCAGTAGAAGAATCAGCTATTTTTTTAATTCAGAATTCATATATACAGCCCATAGAACTCTGTGTAAATGCAGACAAAGAGCTTCATATAATGCAGTGCCTTCTGGATTGATCTCACAGTTGCTTATATACACATCAGCATGAATTGCTCAGTGTAACCCACTCTCCCCTCCCCACCCCCCAGTGTTTGTTCCTGACACTGGATTAAAAAATAAGATTCCAGCCTTAGACTTTTTTTTTCTTGCAGAGGCACCAAAGTAGGCTTGCTCAATCACTCCGCCTTGAGGTGAAGAGCCTCCCGCCGTTGCTTCTGAACAGCCCTGGAATCTTCCCACAGACGGGGTCCTCTGATGTTCTCCCAGTTATCCAAGTCAGACTTGTCCAGCTTCTGAAGACAAACAGCAAAAATAACAGTGTCATCTTGACAGCCCCACGACTTAAAGTACATACTATTCTAAATTGTTTTCTTTTTGCACAAGAAACTCAGTATCGCTGTTGGGTTGATCAACTTTCATCTACCCTGCAAGAGAAGTTCAACAAGAAAAAATTAATTTGGGAGTTATCCATATAGCTGTATGAACTACTAGGGTGAGCATTACTGCATCTGCTTATCAAAAGACAAGTAACAGGTAAATAACATATAGGATAGGTAGCACTATAGCATCTGAACATGATTAAAGATATCTTGTATTCACTTTTTCTTTCTTCTCTCACCTCGTTTTCCAGATCTGTTCTTCAACTGCAAGTCTGCCAAGTACTGAAGTACTGAAGGAGTGATAAGCATTGGTATAGCTCAAACAGAAGATTAGTAATTAGTGACCTGAAGTATCCTGTCAGCACAGACACGAAGCATACCGGAAAAGATGAATTATCTAGCACAAAGAGAGACAGTAACAGTGCAATCCCCTTCAGCACGTGTGGTTTTAACTTGAGAGAGGTATGCGATGCTTTCTACTGCCTAGTTTCTCACAGCACTCAACCACCGCACATAGCGTGACTTAGTGAGACCCGTAACTGGCCAAACTATCTTGCTTTTAGTTACCTCCTTGCCTATTCCTATCAGCCCCACTCAGAAGTAATGACAATTGCAGTATTTATCTAGCCTTAGAGGCACACAAAAATGAAAAAGAGACGCCGTCCTGACCTCATCTACCAGGTGCTGTAGTTGAAGAAGACAAACGTACACTGCATCCTCGCTGTCCTACTGGCAGAGACATTGAAGTCCCTTCCCAGCAGAAACAGACCTCACGTCTCACATACTGGCCTGCAGTCTGGAACGGTACATCAGACACAATGGGGCTCTGCCAACAGGAGCCTGAGGAGGGGGTCTGCACTGTGCCAGAAACAGGGATATTGTACATGGTACTGAGGAGGGCAGTACTGCATACCATCAATAATACATACTGCTGCAGGATTTAAACCTCTGATTCATGATCAGGGCTTCACCTCAGCAAATACTGTAAAAATACACCAGAAAATACTTAACCCTGCCCTGAGCCTGTGATCTAATTTGCCTGTCATCAATCATCTAAATAAATGCCAAATACTGAGGGACTTGAATAATAGTCACAGAATAATTCAACAGCTAGGACAGAACAGACCTGCTGCGATTAGTTCATGTTATGTAAAAGTTTTCTGCCACTTCTACAATTGAGGAAATTGCAATGAGGTTAGTCAGGTATCAAAAGAAATTAGGCAACATTCAACAGAAGACACACGAGAACACATGCACAAACACAGCAGACTTCCACAAGGTAGGAGCAACTGAATTTTTTATACAGTGGAGTTAGCATAGGTCTTTCTGAAAAATTGTCTTCACTACTTTATACATCTTAAGATTAGCTTCATTTCAACTGGAAGGGATCTGAGCTGACATGGAAGGAGGGAGAAGGAGGGAGTGTACCCATCATCCCATGCAGAGGCAACTATCCGCTCTGATTGCAAATTCAGAATTTAACATCTGATTCTATGAGAAGCTTCAAGAAAACTACACTGAAAATAAATTTGTGCTTTAACAGAAGGGAAGCATGCTGATTTTTTTAAACATAAAGGTACCACACAGATGTGAGGATCTAAACCAGGCCCAAAGGTGTCTGGCTCCCAAAGTCTGAACAATAATCAACATTCACAATATACACAACAAAACTTGAAGTATCTAAACATAGGCTACATAAAGAAGTCTATCAAGAGAGACATGCACACTGGAGATCTTTACCAAAAGTTTGTATTAATCTGCCCCTGAAGTTTCACCATGGCTTTTCAGAGAGGAGATTTGTCCAAAACAGGAAATATGTCAAAACTGTACAATCTAAACAAACCAGTACAAGAAAATATTTTGGCAGTTTCCAATGGAAAGCTTAAAGATACCCGGAAAACACACTGTGATTATACTGACAGAACAAAATAACCAAGGGTGGTACTGTATGTACTGTAAAGAGCATTGCCTCCAGTTACAGAACAGAAGAGATCTATTGACAGAGTTTATACTTTAATTGGCAAAAATTAAGATTTAAGGATTCTAACAAATACATAGAGAAACTCTATTTCTGTTTTTTATTCTCACTATATTTACAGAGATAATTAACATTTTGTGTTATCTGTAAAGATTGTATTTGATACCTTGCTGCAATTCAAGAAAGCACCTTCCTCACTGGCACGACAGTATCTGCAAAAATCAGTAGTTTATGAGACAAGTATCTGTTCAGTCATCAGAAGGCAGCATGATTAGACAATCCAATTTTCTAAACTGATGCTACCAAGTTTTGAAAGAATAGAGGACCCCTGTTGTATGTGGATAAGCATAAGAAGTACCACCGGTGAAAGGAGACACGAAAATCTGTGCTGCAATGCTTTCCTACTGTATAGCTATTTTCACATGTATCTACCCGTGCTGGTTCTGACTCGGATAGAGTTGATTTCCTTCTTAGTGGCTAGTATGAGACTGTGGTTTGGATTTGTACTGAAAAGAGGGTTGATAACACAGGGATGTTTTTGTTACTGCTGAGCAGTGCTTACACAGAGTCAAGGCCTTTTCTGCCTCTCACCCCACCAGCAAGTGGGCTGGGGGTGCACAAGAAGCTGGGAGGGGGCACAGCCAGAACAGCTGACCTCAACTGACCAAAGGGATATTCCATACCATATGGCATCATGCTCAGCATATAAAGCTGGGGGAAGAAGAAGGAAGAACGGGATGTTTGGAGTGACGGCGTGTGATGGAGCCCTGCTGTCCTGGAGATGGCTGAACACCTGCCTGCTGATGGGAAGCGGTGAAGGAATTCCTTGTTTTGCTTTGCCTGTGTGTGAGGCTTTGACTTTACCTACTGAACTGTCTTTATCTCAACCCATGCATTTTCTCACTTTCACCCTTCTGATTCTCTCTCCCATCCCACTGGTGTGGTGCCTAGTTGCCTGCTGGAGTTAAACCACAACGCTACCTCACATAAAACTAAATAAAGCTTAACCTTCTTGTTTGGTCACTGTCATGAGAATTCTTACAACAGTATCACCCCGAATAAACAGCCACATTAGAGGTAGGCCAAAGCCATGTACATTTTAAATTAATCATAGTTCTGAGAAAAAGACCAAACTGACAGTCCTTCTATAAATTAGGTACAGCACAAGATGCAAAGTTGCAGAGCTCCTTCAGACTGCCTCAGCTGTACAGTGAGAATTCAGGCAAGCAGCTAGATCTGCTCCCAGATGAAGTCAACCTCTTCCATTCAAACTGGTTGGGCCTTTTTAATTTTCTTTTTTTCTTTTTTTTACTTTTTAGCCACACCAAACTTCATGGAGACATCACATAAAGATAGTAAACTACTTCCAGCTTTTACTAAATTGAAATCCGTATGAACTGCCAGTGTAAAAGCCAAAAAGCTTTTTCTCCCAATTCAAATGTACTAAATAGTCAATCATTGGAGGCTACAATGAAATATAATCAGATCAGACCAGCACCACTATTCCTGCTTGTCTCAAATAGCCCAAAGGATATTGAAAATTAGCCGTTTAAAGTAAGATCCGTGTAGTCCATTAAACCTACTGATTCACTTCCTAAATCAGCTAAACTGCCTCTTAAAACTACAGAACTGACAGAAGCTGTAAATTCAAGAAAAAAATGCAGCTATGGAGACAAGCACTGTGAACAAAAATAAAATGTTAAACTGTTTGCCACACATTTGACTTTTACAACTTTTGTTAAAGAGCTTGACTGGCACAAAGGTACCAATAAGGATGTAAAGAGATGTTCACTTCTTAAATGCTGGTTCAAATGCCTGGTTCGGTATTAACTAAAAGCTGCAACCCCTGTCAGCCTTAAAATAAAATAAAATTTACAAGAGTTTGAATTCTACTCTTGGACGATAGTCTTCATGCCGCAATGAACAACCTGAAATCTGCAGAAATTCATTTAGAGCTATTGGTGCTCAGGCTCAGTTAATTCAGGGTGGTCACTTGCAAAAAAGTTTGGCTTTGGTTTGTTTCCCACATGTGAAAGGAGGGGTTAAGAAAATCCTGTTTACTTTACAGCTCGATGAAATAGATTCTGTGATGAGCACCACAGAAAGAAATTAATTCAGAGAGACAATTATTTCCCATAATTATAGTAAGCAAACCCATTTGCAGATAAAAGATGAGCCAGGGAAGAATATCCTCATGGCTGAAAGATGTAGTAAAAGGATTGCATTAAACCAGTCTGTTTTTTCACAGGCGTCAAAACAACGTGAAGACCATAAAAGATATATTTAGGAACTCTACGATGACGTACAGATGCAGAGGTACAGAATTAAGGCTAACACTGAATCTCCTGTCTTGTGCATGACTGAAAATCTTAACTTTATCATCATACTGATATGGCCTTAGTGTTGGGTTTTTTTCTTTCCCAGAGCCACCTTTCTGACATCTCATTTTCTTAACATAAACTTGGTGTTACTAATTTTGTTTGGGATGTGACATAATATAGTAGCTGCAATTAGTGATTTAATACTCTGTGATTTAACAGCCCATGATTAGTGATTTAATCCTCAGATTAAAAAGAAGTATTTTTTCCAACTAGAGAATGTTTAGGTTTTTATGTTATTAATATACAAGCAAGTCAGCAAGCAGCATGTTACAGCTAGAATAAGGGGGTTTTGTTCATTAAGGGAAGAAAAGGTTGTGGGATTTTTTTTTTTTTTTTTTTCCTTTGCATGTAAGCAACCAGAACTCTGCTTCTCTTTTTGGCATTGCTGAAGACAGGCAAAAACTGCAATGATTTTGTTGCTAACTTCAGTGGGATCCAATACCATCCCTCTATGGCACAGTTTATTAACGTATGGTGAACTGGTTTAAGAGACTCTCTCCCCACTGGTTATTTTTCCTTAATTATGCTAATACAGCTCTATGTGGGACTGTGCCCCAATCAGAAAAAAGAAATAGATTAGGAAAACAAATACATAATGTTTATGAATGAATCCTATTTTAAGTATAAGACTATGCAAACACTTGAACTGGCACAGGTGAAGGAATCATTGGGCGGAGACAGAACAGAAACATCTTTAGGTGGCCATGTTGAAAAGATGTGTATCAAGGAACTGCTCCACCGATTTGTCTGCCCATGATTTTCCCGATTTGAAGAACGAGAACAGGACTTGCCTCCACCTCAGAGGTGTCACAAGAGTTTAATTAATGTTTGCAGAGTGCTTGTGTAGTTTTGTGTGAAGATGCTATAGTGATACAAATTACTCAGTAAACCAAACAATTACAAGCACTTGGTTAAACTAACTACATCATTACACAGCCTAGATTTTTTAAAATAACAGAAAATAACATTAGGCAGATAGACCTTCACCTAGGAATTAGGGTTTGCCATGATTTCCTCACAACTGACAAGCAGTTTCCTTTCTGAAAATGAAGAATGTCTTAAAAACTACATTAAATCTCAGAGGATAACCCAGTGCCATTTATGCATTACACCTGCAGATCACCCAAGATGGACTTCTCGGTCCAAAGGATTCACAAGCTCTATGGGTAAAGTCAAGAGAACTCGTGTGTGGTTCATTAACTTTGAGCTTATCTTCTTTTCTGCAGCAAAAATGAAACTCTGAAACATCCAACACAGAGAACAGCATGAGTGCAATAGTATGCCTTCAAGATCAAACATCCAAAATTCAGCAAATTCCACTTGCTATTAAGCAATTAAGTACATTTAGGATAGTTTTTATTTCCTTGCATATAGACGTTTTATCAAGCTATGGGTAATGTGCCCCAGAAAGTGCTGCTTAGTAAGGTTTATCTCTGAATTTACAGCTTGGGAGATCTAGCAAAGTTACTAGGACAAAGGAATTTCCCAACTTTGAGTGCCTGACCTTGCCAACTTTGTAAAGGTATGTCCTAATTACTGCAGCAGAACCCTCTAAAAGAGGGACAGGCTTTTGGGACGTTTGCAGGCTCTTTTTCAACTCTATAAAGGTGAGCTTGGCTGAAGGGGATATGTAATCTTTTCAGCAAAAAAAATTACAGTTCTGTGGCTAGTAGGAAGAGCATATGGATTTCCACAGCATGTCCCTCTCTGGAGCACACAAAAGCCTCCTGACAACAGAGAGGAGGTTTATTTCAAACATCTTGCTAGAACTATACATACATGGAATTGTGGACAGTTTGCTTCTATCCTGGCCTCTGTTTGGGTAACATTCATACAGAGTTGGTGTCGCTTAGGACTTTTCCACTCCCCTCTCTTCCAGAACTTGCTTGTCCATTTACATGCTGAAACAGAATGTTTTTCTCTGTGTAGAAACTACGGGTTTGGCTAAATATTAACATAGCAACTTCAAGCCTTTCAGCCATGTTTTTCAGTGACATTAATGGCTACTGTTTGATTTGTGGTGTTGGGCAAATTTCTCATAGGAAAAAAAAATCTCCTGTTTCTTCTCTGTGACTAACATCCCCTGTTATAGGATAGTAATGAGTGTTAGTCCCCTGCTAAATTGCCAGTGACAGTTTTTTTTCTGCTGAATGTACAGTACACAAGTAACTTGCAAATAAATCTACCTTTCATTTTATCCAAACCAATAGGTCTTCAAAATCAAATCAAGACGACTTCTACCTGTGAAGGATCAAGGCAGCTATCTAATTTTTACAAGAATTAAGAAGATGTTTTAGAAGGTAAGGTCTATGGCCTTTCTATGGTTGGGAGGGTATTTTGGTTTTGAACTGCATTCTGCTTATACACTCTTTATTTTCATGTTAGAGCTGTAAGATGGCACAGTGGGACACTGGCTCTCCAATGACTTGCTTGGAAGATGCCATGAACAAGATGGAGTATGACATCCTGAACTGCCAAGAACATTTCCCTCAGAGACTGAACTTCTCAGAGTTCTCTCCCAGCTATACTTGGGCAAAACTCAAGCCTTACCTGAAGTACGATGGGTTGAAATAGGGAACCTTTCCATCCAATTTTTAAGTTCGATTATATAGTTAAAAAATGGGCAAACCCCATGGTCAAACTCCACCACCATCTTGCATGTCATTTTTCCGTTCGATCGGTAAACCTCTTAGGACAGTGATTCATGCTCTAACGGTAACTTCCTACTGCAGAGGGCATTTGTACAGTAGAGTTTGAGCATTAAAGATGGGTAACAATAATTTGAGAAGCAAAGAACATGCGAGAATTGTATAACGATCTTTTTAAGTATTTCAAATGTAGCCTGAGTGTCCATCATCTGGAAGTACACTGGCAGTCACAGGATATTCCAGGTAGTGCTTATGAAATGAGCCAAAAGAAGACAAAAAGCTAGGCAAAGTAAACAGGATGATACTCTTGCAAAAAGTCACTTTGCCTGGTTGCTGAGACAAACGCTTCCTTGAAAACTCTCTGTTTTGCTGTATCCTCTTCAGAGGCAGTCAACGAGAGGAACGTATACAGCCTCAGCTGTGTAGCTACCTTGCGAAACACTATTATGAAAGTTACTTCAGAGACATTTCATACCAAAGATCTAGCAATTCCCCACTGGGGGCCCATTAGTATGACACAAGTGCTTAACACTTCCACCTAGTCAGCTGCATAAGAAAATGTTCCCAATACTGCCTGGTAGAAGCTAGCAGCATCCCTTAGGACAGTAAATGAAAGAATTCAGCTATGCTGTGTGGATGCCACTTGCCCCACCCAAACTCTTTTTCTGTGGCTGGGACAAAACACAGTGTTGGCCCTAACATGATAAGAGGCGGTTGGTTCCTCTGGGATTGAAAAAAAAAGGTATACAGGGTGCACTATCAGGTACAAAGGATTATGTTTTGGAGAGAGAAGAAAGGGTGAGGAGATTATTTATAACAGGCATTTGTGCGTCCCGACCATATTTGCTGTCTGACTGCACTGTTAACTGCCTCACTGAGTTTTTTCATCCATGAGAAATCAGTGTCTTCTTAGGGGATAAGAAAAGTGCAAATGCAACACACATGAAAGAAACAGCTCACAGTTAAGGAAAATCCTGTGCACAGAGACACGTTATAAACATGACCAGGAAAGAATTTACAGGACTACCTAATAGAGATGAATTCCAGAATCAAGACCAGTAAAAAGCAATACCCTGTGAACTTGCATGGAAGGGACGGACTGATTAAAGGGGGAAAGAAGAATATCACAATAGTTCCTAAGCAGGGATTTTTTTTTCCTCAACATCTCTGTCATCTCTCAAACAGCTCAAGGTATTATCTGCTCTCTTAGGCAAGGTATTTAGTCACTAGTATCTTCATGGAGACTGAAGGAAATCAATTCAAGACACTAATCTGTTAATTCTTAAACAACAACAAAATCACTCATCATCTGGTACTGATAATGGTACAGCAACAAGATACTGGCAGATTTCAGGATACTGGCATTCAGGAATTACCCTCCTTCTATACAGCAGTCCTCATGTCCACACACTTTGATGCATCTATTTAATGCTATAAATTACTATGTTACTATACTGTCCCTTCCTGAAAAATGTTTCGTCCATTCTGCTGGCGCTACAATCCCCAAAATTAAGTCAAATGAGCACTAAGTGGTTTGAATCTTTTTTAGAAGAGCTTATTCAGATTCTTCTTTTACTCTTAGACAATAAATATACAGGTTATATTCCCAAGCCACCTCTCCATATATCTACCTGCTTTCACTTTTTGAGCTGCCCTGAATAAACATTTTAATACTGCAATTAAAAGATTTCTGCTGTAATTCTCAGGACAGTTACACAACTTTTGTCCTGAGCTAATGTTGACCTTTTGTGATTTACCCCATGATGAGGAACAAAAAACTACTCAGTATTCATACACTTCAGGCCAAGAAAGCAGTGTTCTCTAGACTGACTACTTGCAGACCAGCATATTCCCTCACTTATCCTATGCTGAATCCAATAGCTCAATAGCTTGCAACCAGTTGAAGGAAAACTTTTTAACGTTTTACAGTTTTGATATTCTGAAAGACTGAGAACTCCTTTTTCTTGCTGTTGTGTCCAAATGATGTTCCCATCTATTAATAATAGACTGTACTTCTAATTTCAGTATCTTTGCTGCAATAAAAAGAATCTTCAATAGCTTGCACTTTCTTCTTAGGAAGGTATTTATATATAACTAACATTCTTCTTGGTACCTTTAAAAAGATTTAAATCTTTATGTTTCTTTTAAGGCATTTTCTCAAGCCCTAAGTTAAGATATTCAGCCTGTTCTGCAACCATTTTTAAATCCCTGTTCCAAATGTGGATACCAGAAGCAGATCCAGTGTTTCAGCACTAGCCTCATCAATCCCACTCTTAGAAATAAAATCACTTCTTCCTACCACCTACTATTCCTGTTCATACTCATAAAGACTGAATTAGCTCTTTGTGCCACAGCAACATAGTAGAAAATCAATCTGAATTATTTATTCACTGACTCCTAAATGTTTTCCAGAGTTGCTGCTTTCCATAATGCCGTCCACTTTGGTCTGCATTTCCAGTTTTTTAAACAAATAACTTCGGCTATTTTAAAAGGTACTTTTTTCATTTAATGGGCCCAGCTTCTCGAGTAAAATGAACAGCGCTCTGTCCCTGCCTTGCCATACTTTTACTATTTCAATACTTTCGTCTCACTTGCACATTGGTAATGATTTTACAATTTCTTCCAAATCACTGAAAAAAGTACTCAATATTGCCCAGATATGTCCTAAATCTCACTGAATGCTTGAAAATATCACTTTCCTGCCCAGTGGTGATTCCCAGAGAGCCATTATTCCAGAGATGAATTTTCAGCAGCCATTGAAGTCTTCCAAGCATTTTCTTGGAACTCAGCTATAAACTATCAGAGCTGAATAGATATTAGTATCATCTTGTTTGGTTATTAAGAGGTTTGGAAGCACATCCCTTGTCTCTTCTGATTTGAATAGAAAGGACTTTTTTCTCTAAAGAAATGCAAATATATTTTTTGGAAGTTGCTACTTGGCCAACGTGGTTACTCATGACTTTACATCCTCATTATTTTATTGTTAGTTTGCTGCAACACAATCCTCTTACCCATATCCTTCTCAGCTTACTTATCAGACAACTCTCTAACATCCTCAGTGTCTTCTATCAATCTTCTCTGCTTTATAACTTCTCATTTACTGTTTCCCTAGCAATCCTTCACATTTTTTATTTATTGTGGTATTTTTTCCCCCCTGCCTTCAATTACCATTTGTTCCTCCTGGATATCACATACTTGATTCAAACTTAACTGATTTTTCATTGTAAAATGTTAATAAATTCTTCTTAAAGATAATTTTATTTGCTTGAAAAACCCTAAAAAACAATTCTTTATTTTGGAGTCTGATGTAACTGACTGAAGCTGGATTTTTTTAGTATGTACTAGACCATTAATTTCACAGAAGTACAGAAACCAAGTGCTAGAATACAGAATGCTATTTTGAGATTCCATTTAAGCCTGTGAAAAAGAATGTACTGTGATTAAACATCCATGAGAATGTTTTTCACTCATCACATCAATCAGCTTTTTACCCCTTCTTTCAAACAATATTTTTGTGCTTTCAAATAAAATACTCTAGGCTTTTGTCACAGGTCAAACACTTGACAATTTTTACAGTGTGTTCTACAAGGCCCCGCTCAGAAGCAGAACTACATTCACATTAGTCCCAGTGTCACTAGTGGACAGAGCCATGATTTATTAGGCAAAGGGGAGCAGCAAGGACTAATTGGCTATAGGAGGACATACAAGTGCGTGAGGGGAATGCATAACCAATGGAGAACACACACAAAGGTAGCTTGCTCCTCTGGCATGTCCCAAGGCTCAAGATAAATGGCATTATTAACAGATCTGACATATAAGAAATGCAGTACAAATTACACATGCAAATTCTTTCTTCCTCAAAATAGTACTCCCTCAGAAGTACTCCTATATGAAATAAAGCAAATTTTGTATATTTTGAGAAGATGCAATTTAGTAAATTAGAAGGCGAGAAAATGTCCTTATGTTAATTTCTTCACAGTAAATCAATTAAATCTGTGATTACAACTTTTTTCATCACCACTACCACACTGCAGACAAAATGCAAAGTTCCAGTATTTCAAACATGTTAAAATGCCTGTATCTTCTGCAATATGCCCATAAAGGTGTATGCTTATAGCAGAATTCAACATCTACATTTCTGCAAGTACAATAAGATATTTTTTAAAGTCTTAGAGAGGGCCAATAGATGTTTGCATCCATCAGTCAACCATGCTTCAAAAGAGCTGGCTTGGTGTTCTCAGCAACAGCTGCAGATATAACGCTAATAATATTGTAAAATAAGGCTTTACATGTCAAAACAGCAACTTCTTTTAAACTGCCCTTGATCTCTTATCCTACCATATTTAGTAACAGCCACCAGTGTAATCCTGCAATGTGACCTATATATAGAATTAGAAGATGCTCTTAACAGCTGTATTTTGGAAAATTAAAAAAAATAAAGGGGAGGAAAAAAACCAACCCCACACAAAATTATTCTCCTGAAAGTCAGATGTAACTCAGTGTATGGTTGGTCCACTAGAATATAGAGGTAACATTGACCAAAACTGTCTGTCACACACTCAGTGCAGAGATCGCCAAGTATATGCGTGACTCCTGTTAGTTCCGTACGTTTCACCGAAGCAAGAGTTGAATATGCCCAGCACTTTCAAGTTGGTGCCCACAGTAACATATACATTGAGATTAAGGTTCAGGACAATAATCTCAATCTATTTTCATTATGTGGAAAGGCAAATCCATTTGTTTTGCTGAACTGGTCTACCCTCTATAACACCCAAACACTACTTTGGAAGAATTTCGGCCTGGGAACTCTGCTGTTTAGATTAAGAAAAGAATAAGATTGCTTCTGTCATTTCTGTCCATCAGGAAGAAGCCTCATTACCCAAGTAGGCTTGTAATATGTTGTTAAGCCAGTTGTATTTTATTACCATTGATTTATCCATAAAGCTAATGCAATTATGGACATCTAAATATTACCCTTTAACTATTTACTTATCTTCTGGATAAAAAGCAACGCATATCTGAATACAGATCAGTTGATTTTGAGGTTAGGTAGAGAGTTAAACAGAGAGATGTGGTTCTTTTTACTGCTTGTCATTAGTCCACATAAATAAATCAGAGCAGCCTTACAGTATATTCTATGGAAAGTGAGAGACACAGCAATCCCAGAGGCAATCAGAACTTAATGCATTTGTATGTTTTGAGTTTCCACTGGAGCTTTCCATATGTACTCAGGGATCAAATATTTTTATTCCCTACATTTTTTACCCATAAAACACAGTTCTTTGTAGAAGGGGGATGGCCCCAAACTGTTTGCAGTAATGGTAAAATACGATCACAAACCTGGCAGGTTGGCAGATGTTCTGTGAAATTAGGCACGTAAAAACACAAAAGGTAAGTTTTATTTCAGACATCCCATAAAAAGAGTAGTATAATAGAAAGGTTTTATTAGCAAGACCATGCACTGCCATTTGGGACACCTAAGTATGAGAGCTATGGGTGCAATCAAGCTCTTCAAAGGCTTGTGACAAGAATGTGGCACGGGAAGAAAAAGAAAACCTGTGTTCAGCATAAAGACCAGAGCGAGAGATAAAGTGTTAGCTAGACATTTGATCCAAGTAATTTTATAATACTATAAAATTATCTTAAATAGCTTTATCCTTTGTTTCTGGATACAGGGAGGCTTTTCCCAGTTTTCCTAGCACGGCTTTTTGCAGGCCTGAAGATTTACGAAACTCGGAATATTAAACTGGCAACAACAGGCATTTTGGAGCTCAGTGCGGTTTG
>NW_010229992.1:0-37272 GCF_000690775.1 Eurypyga helias | reverse complement strand
AGTGAAATACTTCTTTATAAAAACTTCTGAAACCATGAAATGAGAACAGCAGTGATTTGAAAGATATACATAAGTTTCAGAAGAAAGAAAAAACAGAAAGCTCTTCAAGCACATTGTTCTGTAATTTGGTCCAAAGATCATCAAGACACATGCAGCAGAAGTGTTGACATATGCGTATCTACATTCCCTCTAAGGCCAACATCAGCTCTACATTTATAGACTAGGTTAACCACAGAAACAGTGGAATTTATTTGCACCACTGTACTTGGCACCTGGACATCAAAGTAAAGCTGTGTTCAGAAAGAAGCACTGCATGTTCAAAAACCTTTCTTTACATAAAATCTTGTTTTTATTGGACATCAGTGAGTCAAAGGCAGATGGCTGATCTAATTTTAGTTAGGGACAGATACAACCCACCAGCGGCCAGGGTAATCAAGGGCAGCCAAGGTTATGAGCCCCAAGCAACATATTTATTTTACCTCATATTCAGATTCCAGCGTTGCAGTGTTCTGTTTTAATTTTTCTTTCAAAGCTGGATCAACCTGCAAGACAAACAAAAATACAGCAAAAATGTTTGCCTTTTAGAATTTTTTTTAAAGAAATCTTAACCTCAATAAACCACATGTTGGTACATCAAACCCCTCCTCTAAAACAGTTTATGTGCTGTTTGTTCAGATACCAGGATGATGAACACAGTGCAAAAACTGGGCTGAAAAGAGACAAGTGAACATCCAAACTTTGCAAATGAAGAAGGAAGCACATTTGTAACTAGCCCTGCACTTGTATTACCTCAGATACTTAAATCTGTACCTGTTTAGATTGAAACTGTTCAAACTAAACAAAGCCTTAAAAACAAATGAAACAAGGAAGACCAAGAAAGAAAATTGCATCACGTTACATATTTTATTCCTGAATGTTGTGTTCAGCTATACAACATACTCTGGTTTTCAAAGTCTGAGTCAAAGTTCCAATTTTCTGGTGAACACACAGCTCTTTCCTAGTTTTGATTCTGTATTGACAATGCTGGTGATTCCTCCCACCTTTCAGAGAAGTTTGTTCAAAGAACAAATCTAAGAACAGAAATGTCAGTGAAGCACAGCAGATGTGTTCCACGTTTGAACTTCTGAGCCCAGAAGTAGTTATGTTCATCCCTCCCTTTGCTAAGTAACATCTGTCTCCCACAGGCTTAAGAATAGAAGCAAAGGGGAAAAACATAATTAGCATTCTTCATGCTTAGAGAAAGCGTTTTATGTTCCCCTCAAACAGACATCAGCCACATACGCAGTATTCAGAAACAGTCTTTAGGCTAATCAATTATAATACCAAATAAATCTACCATGAGAACAAAAACAAAATCTCATTTCTACACTTCAAATACGACCAGTGTTAAACAAACCAGATGTGTAAGGAGACTGGTAATGTGTTTAGCTCTACATCCTTGGTACAGTAGCCCACCCATGACTAGCTCAGTGAAAAAAAGTTGTTATTCTTAATTTGCTTCTTCTTGTTCTGAATGAAAATGGACAGTTACCCTTGTCACAACCAACCTCAAATGTCTATAAGCAGTCTAGAATAGGAAAAGGAGGGAATACAAGTTACAGAATTTGCCTGGTCGATGAGAAGATCCACCTTCAGATTCTGTCCCAACACAAGCTCATGGTCCTCAGAGGTACTTAAAATACATAGCTACTATCTGTATTGATGGGAATTGCTCTGAGGAATTTCCCTAGGCCATAATGTTCCTCTTGATTACAGACACTGCCTGCTAGTTAGTATGCAGCCTGTGAGACCTCAATTCCTAAGGATGCTCAGACAGGCAAGTCTAACACCATCTGTGCATGGCCCAAGGTTTGATTTCCCTATCTGATCTGAGATCTGGCCATAGAAATACATGCATTTGCAACCTCCACACTCATTACACTTGGGAACTAAGCCAAAACATCTAAAATGGCTCAGGTCTGTACAGGATACAGCTCCCAGCTTCTCTGCAATAAAAAAAATAAATTGTAAAACAAGGTACTGTCTCTGCACCGGCCCTCTACATCAAATAAAAAATGAAACGCCACATCTCTGCCTTGGCATTCAAGGCCTCCACAGAACTGCCCCTCGTTAAAGATGGATTGCCTCTCTCCTTCTGTGACCGCGACCTCCAAAACCAGCCATGCTTCATTACAACAACGAACCTATCCATCACACATGCAGAAATGCGAACTCTTTGGGCAGCCAGACAGGCTTTGGAGCATGCTTTCACAGAGGGAAGAGCAAGCGTGGACGTCACTGTATTCAGAACTAAATGCAAACACTATTTGTTATGCCTGGTGTTCTCGCAACACATGTACGGGCAAGAGGAAATAGATGCTCCAGCAAGTAAAGGAGCAAGAGTGGTTTATTTCCTCCTATGTTTTCCCTTCATTTAATAATAAGGCACCCAAGATAATATGGTTGGAGCAGCATTTTTACTTAATTAACCACAGCCAGAACTTAACTTACAAAGACAGCTCACTACGCCCATTATCAAGGTTTATTTTAGCAGGTTTTAGTGCGTTTGTTTAACGTGTGGTGTTTGCATGGCCACAACTGTGTAAGGTAAAGGGAAGCCGGCAGTGAAGTTACTGCTGCTTCTCCTCCCTTCCAGGCCCTTCTGTCCTCAGACTTCCTCATGTATTCCTTCTCCTCTGCCTGCGTAAAGGGAGAAGACTAGCTAAAACTGAGACACAGCATCCCAATGCTAACTGTTTGATGCTGTAGCTTTACTATTAACAAAAAAGCAGAAATGAAGAAGGCTCGTTGAAATTTCTCTGCAAAAAGATACGCTATTAATGAGAAATGAAGAGAAACTGCTTCTTTTTTAGAAGCAGGAATTTTATATAACAAATTCAGTTCACAAAAGAGTTAAACCCTGTTTTGAGGCCAAACTACATACAAAACTTAGAAAGCTCTTAATATTTAACATACAGGCACATGAACAGGAAAGTCCAATCTGTAGATCATGTTATTTTACTCGAAGTTAAAAAAAAAAAGCAGCAAGTGTGTATTTCCGCTTATCTTTACCTTTTTTGTCTCCTACATACTTACACAAGTAGAATAATCTAAACATATTTGACTCTGTGCAGAAATTGAGTCATCTGCATGTTGTGAAGCCTTGGCTGCAAGCCCCTGTTTTTCAGTTGCCAAATGGAGACAGGTTACAAATTGTTTTCAAAACCAATATGGCAGTTGAGAGAAAGTATATGCTAAAGTTCTGTTCCCACAGTGTTTGTACCCTGCTGCACTGTCTTTGCAACATCACAAGAACAAAAAAAAGGAAAGCAGAACAGTCCTATTTTCATTCTGAAAAGGCAGATAACCATCAATACGATCACAGATCATTACTGGGGAACATGTAAAATGTGGGCAGAGCCAGCAAAGTTCCTATGCCAAAGTGGTAGCTCCTTTATATTACACATCTGCCACAAGATCCAAGTACAAACACATACATTTTGCTTCCACGATGACTGCTGTGCCAACACACACACTGCCAAATGAGCTAGAAGTGTTCAGCTATGTACTGACAAATGAATCATCAGCTAAATTATGAATACAAATCTCTATTAGTAAATAAAATGGGGGCAACAAAGCCCAAATGTTGTCACAGCCTGGCAGTGTCCTCTGCACCGTTATTTAGGAGGCAGGAAGGAACAGAAAACAGCATCCCTTTACACTAGAGGAATCCTCCTTGTCAGACAAGATCTCCTTTAAGATCCATTTAAATTCAAGCTTTGCCTTTAAATATGGAATTCAAAGATGTGTGGACTTATAATTACAGCATAACTTCACATTAAATTCTTACTGAAAAATTATTTAAATACTTGATACAAGTATTCAGACAGCTTTCATAAGATGCTGACTCCCAGGCTTCAAAACCAATACTGTAAATATAGTAGTTCAAGGCTTTACTTTTTTTTTTTTTCTAGGGTGTGAGTTGTTTTCTCCTGTGTAGCAGTTGTGATAAAAATAAATGAAACATTCTCAGAGTATTTTGCACTATACAGGCTTATTTCATATTACATCAATTGGAAGTGCAAGGGCAGGTATATAGATAAATCTCAAAAAAAGGTTTAAGCACAAAGTTTTCAAATTAGAATTTTGTCCCATTTTACTCTCCACTGTTCTTTCAGATTTACCCTTACAAACTTCAAAAGGTTCCCAAAGACACAGACTTCAAAAAAAATTCTTAGGAGGCTAAAAGTAATAAGGGTTAAGCACAAAAATGTCCTCAGAAATCTTAGTAGGCAGCTATTTGAAGCAGCAAGTACCTAAAAACCTTTAAAAATGTGGCTGCCACTTGTCATTTTAAGGCTGACATTTCAGATTTTCAGTTAGAACCTGGACAGAATTTCTAGGTGGAAAATAAGGTGCACCTTGGGGTGCAGGCAAGGAGGATCACTTCAGAGCACAGCAAGAATACCTGGTGCCGGCAGCCCCTGCTAAACCAGGGACTCCTGCAGGGTACTGTGATAAACTGCTGGCCTCTCTACACTCGTAAAGGGAAATTTTTGTTTATGACACAAATATTTCTGGTAGAGTTATAAACCTAAATGTGCCGCTACTAAAAAAATTCTCTGGCTAACAATTTTGCACTGATCCTCAGTGACCACAGTTCATTTCGGTTCAGAAGCAAATAATACAGACAAGAGAGCGACTGTGAAATTTGTGAATGTCACTAACTTTACCTTCAGGATATGGAAAGGATAGCACTTCCACAAGGGAACCCAAAGAACACCATCACTAGCCCCTTTTGATATTCAGAGGAATGGAACGCTCCTCCTGTGGGGACAGGCTGAGAGAGTTGGGCTTGTTCAGCCTGGAGAAGAGAAGGCTCCGGGGAGACCTTAGAGCACCTTCCAGTACCTGAAGGGGCTACAAGGAAGCTGGGGGGGACTTTTTACAAGGGCCTGTAGTGACAGGACAAGGGGTAACGGGTTTAAATTGAAAGTGGGGAGGGTTAGATTGGATATTGGGAAGAAGTTCTTCCTGGAGAGGGTGGTGAGGCACTGGCACAGGTTGCCCAGAGAAGCTGTGGATGCCCCATCCCTGGACGTGTTCAAGGCCAGGCTGGATGAGGCTTTGAGCACCCTGGTCCAGTGGAAGGTGTCCCTGCCCATGGCAGGGAGGTTGGAACTAGATGGCCTTTAACAGTCCCTTTCAACCCAAACCACTCTAGGTTCTATGAACCACAGGAACACAAAGATGATCAGCCATGTCACTCCTGTTCAGCATTCAGAAAGGAGAGGCGAGCTGATTTGCGTTCTAATTTTCAGGGTAGCATCCCAGCCGCGACAACACGTGTATGCCTGGATCTGTAATTTAAAAAGCTCACCTTCACAAGCCGTCTCTCTCAGCTACAACCATTATTATTTATTTGCCGACTTACTATTTGTGGCCATGGGTTTCAGTGCAAACCAAGTCTCACATATATTACATCTTCTAAAATCAAGGGTTCAATTACCACACAAGGAAACTGTCAGGAGACAACCATGCCATGAGAAGACAACTGTGCTTTTAACAGTCTCCTCTCACATAAGGGTGTGCAGTAAGCTGTATACTTGTGTCCAGAGACTGGCATGCACTTACCAAATATTTGTATGCCAAAGTATTTCAAAACTTTCCCTTCAGCAAGCATTTCCAGCAGTCGGTAGATGTTCCTACCCTAAACTAGTTAGTTATTTTTACTAAAACACAGGTATCCTTTCCTACCCTATCCTCCACAAAATAACATCCCACTGAGAAAGATTTCAGCTTTTACTTTGGAAATTAGGAGGGACAATGGCTTGAATGTAAATGAACATGAATTAAGGTGGGGTTTTTATTTCATCTGCTCACACCAGCATGAAGAGATGCGATACAATTCTCCTGCAGAATCCACAACACAGAGTCCACAAAATGACTGCTTATATGAAATTCTTAATTTTGTTCTCCCCACCCATTTTTAAAACTTAGAATAAACCAGAACCACCAGTTCTGGCTCTCCCAATAGAGTATCTTCTTTGAAAACATTTACCATATGCCTAATTTCTCTATATGGAAAATCAGCAATCTTGTGTGGATCAGTCAACTTTAATCTTCCTTGAGAAGAAAAGACTCCCCCAGATTGCTACAAAAGTCTGTGTCATAAATATTCCAAATCGTGGTTTATGAGCAGAGTGAGAAGCTGTAGACAGCAGAGGATAAATCCCACAACTCAGGAAATGCAGTGCAAACTACAGCCAAGCTGAGTGCCATTCTACTTAAGGAATTAAAAGGAACAAAGCTTGTAAAGGCTTTAAAATACAACAAAGGCTGTACTTATGCCAAACTCTTTGGCATATAGTCTCTGGTAACAGAGAAGGGCAAGGCAAAACATACACTTTCATGCAACTTCATTGACAACATCTTCTAACTACACTGTTTATATTTAGTACATGAAAAACACTTAGGTAAGGCTACTGCATACACTTGGACAGGAATACTTCTGAATACTGGGGAGACAGCTGGACTAGATGCAAACCCTGGCTTTGTGTCCTTTGACTCTTTCCTAAGATCTGCATCGAATACAGAGAGTTAGACAAAAAAATATTTCATCCACGCTCTGACAGAAATCAATGCAGACATTTCCAAAAGAGCAATATAAAATCTTATTACAGCAGCAGTTCCCAGAGTTATGGTACATGGTGCTCCAGTGATGTCTCAAAATCCACATCTACTTGCTTCTAGATGGATCCAAAAAAAAAAGAGACGTACAATTCCAAACTCTGGATCATACATTTTCACATGACAATGCCATCGGAAATGCAAGTTGTTATTATTCAGTTGAAGGCTAATATGATGACCAAACCACCTCATACTTCAGAAAGCTCTTAAGCATATCTAGGCTTTTCATATATACGGTCATCAAAACCAACAAGGGTTCTGTAGCTTTCAGTTTCGAGAAGAATGTACTCAAGCATTCAATCAATGATTTGTATGCTTTCACATTCAGCTTGATTTGTAGGTGCACATTTATTTATTTGATTTATAAAACATAAATTAGTGCCTTAAAACTGAGTGTGCTAGCATAAATTTCATTTCCCAGTAAAATTCAGCACAAAGCCCGTTCTTTCTGTTATAAAATAAAATGTTCCAATAGAGGGGGGGGGAAAAAAAAAACAAACCCACATCTCCAGAACTAACAGCAAGCCCCTTGCTGGTTTTAAAAAGTCCCGCAAGTAAAAGCAAATTTTGCCACACCTTCAAAGATGAACCAGTGCAAAGTACAGACTCAACCACACCTCTCACCCCAAAGTCAGAATGGCAGAGCTCTCCAATACCAGATCTCAAAGCTGGCATTCCCGGGCTTTGCTACATCTTTGTTTTCCTGCAATCCAAGGGAAGAAAGAGAGGAACTTGCTAAGTATTCTGTGCAGATTTTCCCAAATTTTCTTTTCATTTTCTTCTAAAGAAGAAACAAAGTTGTAAGGTGAATTGGATAGAACATGTTGAAGATCCATGGTGTACACTATGCAAGAAAGGCAAGAATGGTTCAGCCTGACTTACTATCAGAGGATTTAGTGCATTTATGTATCATCACAGAAAGAGGTACCAGTAAGTAAATTCTTTCCTGTGGGTCAAAATCTGGACCAGTGGTCATAAAAAGACTCTTAGCCTGGAACAAGAGTTGCAGAATTTGCTAAGTCAGCCATCACAAAACATTGACAGAGGAAAGAGCAAGAAGAGTAAGACGCCTATTTTAAAAACATTAATAGACAATTTCTCAAGGTGCCTTTGTAAAGCCTCTTTAGTATGCTATACCTGTCCTGCTACAGCCACTTAAACTTCATGAAGCACAAGACATAACTAAACACCTTTAAGGCATCAGTTCAGAAAAAGGAAATGTTACATAAAGCAGTACTTTAAAAAATTCCTTTTCTTCTCCTCAAAGTGTGGGTATAATTTATGAAAAAATTAATGAAATCTACTAAAAGATTTTAAGTTCTTAAATATCAGTTTTCATCATCCCTTAACTTACACACGAGCTCTCTGCAATGTTTTAACAAACCTCTCAGAATTCCTTAAACTGTACCTGCTGTTAATACGTATTTGACATTTCTATTTTCAAATGTTTTCTGCATATTTCTGTTAACCCATCACCATGTTATTTAGTTACTGTAAGTACAGCATTAACCAATGTAGGCAAAAGGAAAATCCAATTCTAATATGAAAAATGTCAAACCCCTGCATTCCAAATCACGTAATCTTTATTGGCAAAAGCAAAAGCTTTTACTCCGCTACAAGTTGTACAAATACAAAAGGAACTTCAGTAAGAGTTCTTGAATATTTACTAAAGAATGATTTGCTATATACAATTTATAGGGTTAAATGGTTCCATCTGCACCAACATTCTAAGAGTAATGGGCAAGCTACCGAAAATATACCTAAGGTGTACGTAAGGACTCACACAGTGTGAGTTTGTGACACCAGTATTTAGGGAAAAAAACCCCTTTTCATCTCTAAACAGAATATACTTAATAGCTGGAAATAACAAAAACTTCTGGATGCAACTCCTGCAGAGTCAACATTTTTAATCATATTTTAAAAAGATTGTTTTTGAATGGGTATGTGCCTACTACGCAAGTTAAAGCTGAGCACACACACAGTTTAAGCTTTGCCTTATCACTCCCTTAGCCATATCCTAACTTTGCACAGAATCAACCTCCTTGTGGTAACTCCAAAAAAAACCAGAAAGGTCACTTAAGTTTCTGTTAAAAGCAAGGAACTTCAAGAGAGATCGTGAATTGGCAGTTGAAGGCAGGATGCAAGCAGTCCATGTTCCTCTCAAATCTTTTCACTGCTGTAGTAGCAGTGAGAATAGCAGGAGAGGGTGTCCTCTTTTGTTCTGTACTTCAGCAGAAATATCTGTGTTCATGTGCCCACTGACTGTTCAGTTAGGCTCGTCCTGGTACAAGCTTACTTTAACAATATAGTGAAACCAAAAGCACTACACAGTATCTAAACCACAATCTTTCACTTAGTCTATGAGTTCAGACACGAAGAAATTCATTAAAAGGAAAAACTCTAGCTATCTCAAAGGACACCAGGCCTTAAAGCTTCAATAAAAGCACTGAAGCTTCAATAAAACACCACCCAACCTCCCCGCCCCCAAAAAACCCCAAACGACAGACCCTAAAAACCCCAACCAACCAACCTTCTCATGTAGGAACAGAAACAGCCTGATTCTTCAAGTGTCAAATAAACACATCATACAGTTGAAAGAAGGCATAAGCATGGATTAGGAATGTTTTCCTTAATCAGACTTAAACATATATATATATGCATTTTTTCCTTTTCTAAATGTACAAGTTAACATCTAAGCCCTGTCTTGAGCCACGTGAAAATATACTTGCTACCCTCATACAAACAAGTCCAGCTTTTGCAAACCAACAGCAAGAAAACATACATTAAAATTTTTGCTGACTCAAAATGATCAGCCATATAAAACAAAAGCAAAAAGTCTGCTGTACTTTAACCTTAAAAATTATATTTAATTATGTTTTAAAATGTCATTTGGATTTATAATACAGATCGCAAAACTTTCTGTAAGTACTGCAACAAATTTTCACTTAATCAGAACAGAAAGAATTTTCAGAATTCAGTGTGAACTTATCAAAATTGCCTTGGGTGTCCTGAAAACTGTGTTCTGCTAATAAATTATGTATTCAGAACCCCTCCCAACTACCAAACCAACTACCAAATTCTAGTAAGTACCATCCTAATTCTGCATGTGTTCTCATTCTACAGTTCACACAGCATTTATGTAAAAATACTTTCCACACTGACATCTAGTGAAGTTTTCTAGTAAGAAGAAACAGCCTATTCTAATACTTGGCACTTACAGAAAGCTTTTCCTCTTCCAAATTACCTATATTTTAGTTTACTCGAAATTGCAACACATTTGTACCTCATGCACTGTTTTCTTTTGAAAGATATTTTGCCACTATTTTTAACGAAAACCACACTGACCTGCTAAAAGCTCAGACATTCCGATGGGTACATTAGAGAAAGTTATAATGATAATATCTGGTGTAATTAAATTTAAAACCTGAGTAGCAAAGTTACTGTTTTCCTGTCATGCCAGATGTCCTTCTAAGGGCTAAACATTCAACATTAACAAAACAATTCTACCAATTTCAGTGGGAATTATTAATGAAAAATATTTTAATTCACGCATTTGAGATACTAATAAGACAAGTCATCTCTCTTCTCTATGCAGTATCCAGAAAGGTTGTATTCCTATTCTCTCTGTAATCAATGAAGAGAGAGGGATTCCTCCAGGAATACCTAAATTAGTCTCCTGCTCTGCATCATCCCAGCGTTTATGCTTGGTAAGCTTTATGAACTGCACACACAGCCTTTGAGTGTGCAGAAGTGGAGGGACTGTTAGGGAGAGCTTGTGAAATTCTTGACCCCATAACTGCCCACCTCCTTGCACAGGGACAACACATGACCTCAGATACCTTCCACCCTCCTTGAGCTATGCGCCAGGGAGGCAAGACATGATGTTGTACTAGCTACAACATTCATTTCAGCACTCGTTAAGGTTCTAAAGGCAAAGTCTCATCTTTATGCCTCATCAGTTAAAGGCAGCTAAGCACTGCCTGACACAACATACAGGAGGTTCAGTGCTGACTATGGCATCACAAGCCAAGCTATAAATGCTTTCTGCAGTGACAGATATTTGAAGAGAGACAGATTATGCATTTTCCCCTCTCATTAGTGGCTGTACCCCAGATATGAGGTCAGGCTCTACTTTTTGCACTGCTCTGTAGCTGTAGATTGCAACAGAGCCAACTGACTTGAGTTTTTCTACTCAAAACACAAAGGAGAAGAAAAGGAAAGTCCATTTGGACAGAGATTGCACTTAAAAAGGAAACATTCCTGGAAAAAGGGTTTTCAACAGTTTCTTGGTAAAAACTATAGTGATCTACAAGCCAAGAAGTGCAGAAAATCTTGGTCTAGGGACTGGGACCCCAGTACTTCTGTTTCAGCTTCAATCTGCTGACACCATGGCTATTGGCTTCACAAGATGAGTCTGGAAATCTAGATGTCTTCTGGTGCTTGAGGGAGGTAAGGGGGAAAAACAGCTGGAATATTAAATTATGTTTGGGCTAAAAGCTGTCTGAACATAAATTATACACTTGTAATCACTTCAATTGCAAGGCAAAAGTATTAGTAATTAATTGTGGCAATGTGACAGGATTTAAAGCAACCAAACAGAATTCTTGGTAGCAGATAAAATGTAAAAATCTGAAACCTATCAACATTTTATGTACTGAAATTAGTTCCACTTGCAATGGCATCAGAATTAGTTTCTCCAGTTAATAACCTTACCTTCATTTGAATCTAATCTTGACAACAGAAACACCATCAAGAATTATGAAATGGAAAAATGGTTTCTATTTAAACCAAGGAACTTTCCATGCATGCACTCTATTTTGTATTTCATCAGAGATGCTCAATAATCTGAGGTAAAGCTGCCAGATGCCTGGGTTTTTCCAGACACAGTCCTTTTTTCCACACAGAAATTCTGTCGAAGCAAAAAAAAAGACAAATTTGGCCATCTGCCTAGAATTTCCAGATGCTGGGCAGTACAGTCAGGTGGTAGCTCTAAAGTGGCCGCTTGATGCTTGGAAATTCTGGAGAATGTATATCCACCGTGACTTTCATACATCTGAACAAAGAGTTACCTTGTGAGCAGAACATACTGAGTACTCTCAAGTACAATGTGCCAGATAGGGCCCAAATTCTGAATTTCCTGGACATAAATATGACAGTCCTCATATAGGGCGCTCTAAGGCAATCTTCTAAGTGCATCCAAAACTTGCATACTCATGAGAAAGCTGGAACAATGCATAAGGCCACCGAGGTCAGTGACCTATTTAACTAGGTCAGCCAGCGAGGAAAGCAGCGTCAGACACGGCAGTTTGCGTGGAAGGGTGTGCAGGGAGGGCCCCGCAACCTGCTTGTTGTTCCACAGCCCAGGAAGCGCTCGAGGTATCTGCCAAAATGGTGGGCACTCGCCTCGGAGCTCCTACACAGAAAGCCCCTCAGATGTCTCATGCATCCAACCAGAGGGAACCAGTAAGGAGGAAGATTCTAGCACAGGTGGCAGGTTGCAATGAGTGCCAAGACACCACTCCTTCCCAAAACCATGTTCATGTAGCGGATACCTCTGAGAATGAGGTACCTTGGACCCTGGTGACCCATGAAAGCAGTACTCTGCCTCAGTCCCCACCCTCTGGCATCACAACCAAAACCAGCTTTAACAGCTACTGACACCCAAGAGCAAGGTCTGCCAGGAGGAACTGCATCAGCAGCCCACAACAGATGTTGTAAAAAAACCAACAATGAGTGATAGTAGTGGATGACTCTCTGCTAAAGGGCACTGAGGTAACCCTCTGCCATGCTGCCAGGGAGTCCTGTGAGGTGTGCTGCCTTCCGGGAACTAAGGGGTGAGGCACTGCCGAGGGGGTCTGTTAGCAGTACAGACTACTGCACTGCTACTCTTTCACATGGGCATGCATGACAGCACAAGTCAGAACCTGGGCAGAATAAAAGAAGACTACAAAGCCCTAGGGGTGCAAGTGAAAAAAATGTGGGGCCAAGTTATCTTTTCCTGCATTTTACTAGTTAGAGGAAAGAGAGCAGCCAGAAATGGATGGATAATGCATATCAACTCATGGCTACCTGTATGGGCCATTGTGAGTGTTTGGGCTTTTATGACAATGGAACATTCTTTAATGAATCTGGCCTGTTAGAGAGGGATGGGATTCACCTGTCTAGGAGAGGCAAGAAAATCTTTGTCAGCAGGCTGGCCAACTTAATGAGGTGAGCTTTAAACTGAAGGACCCATGGGGTGGGGTCCAAGATGGCAATGCTCACAACATTATATCCAACTGGAGAACAACCCAGGCCAACCAGAGCAGTGACAAACATTCCTTGGCTGACTCCCAAGATGAAATCCCAAAGGCCAACCACCCTCACGGGTATGTATGGCTGTGGTGGATGCTCTTGCACCCCTTCAGGGAAACCTGCATACTGGACTACCTCCCCGAAATGCCTGTACACTAACGCATGCAGCATGAGGAATAAGCAGGAAGAACTAGAGATCTGTGCACAGTTACAGGGCCATGATCTCACTGCAATTACAGAGATATGGTGGGATAGCTCACATGATTGGAATGGTGTCACGGATGACTACATGGATTACTTTTTAGGAAAGACAGGCTAGTGGGGCAAGATGGTGGAGTTGCTCTTTGTGAGAGAGCAATTGGAATGTATCGACCTCTGCCTAGGGGTGGATGAAGAACGAGTTGAGCGCTTATGGGTAAGAATTAAGGGGCAGGCAAACATGGGAAACACTGTGGTGGGTGTTTATTACAGGCCCCCTGACCAGGAAAAGGAAGTAGATGAGGCCTTCTACAGACAGCTGGAAGTAGCCTCACGATCACAGGCCATGGTTCTCATGGGGAATTTTAACCACCACGGTATTTGCTGGAAAGGCAACACAGCCAGGCACACACAGTCCAGGAGGTTTTTCTGCAGAGCATTGATGATAATAACATTTTGACACAGGTGGTGGAAGAATCAATGAGGAGAGGTGTGCTGTTGGACCTTGTGCTGACAAACCAAGAAGGACTCGGGGACATGAAGGTTGGGGGACAGCCTTGGCTGCAGTGACCAAGAGATCAGGATCCTGGGTGGAAGTAGCAGGGCAAAAAGTAGAACTGCAACCCTGGACTTCAAAAGAGATGACTTTGGCCTCTCCAAAGACCTGCTTGGAGGAAACCCATAGGGTAAGGCTCTAGAAGGAAGGTGAGATGCAAGACAGCTGGATAATATTCAAACACCACTTCCTTCAAGCTCAAGATCAGTGCATCTCTGTGAGCAGGAAATCAAGACAGCTGGAAGTAGCCTCACGATCACAGGCCATGGTTCTCATGGGGAATTTTAACCACCACGGTATTTGCTGGAAAGGCAACACAGCCAGGCACACACAGTCCAGGAGGTTTTTCTGCAGAGCATTGATGATAATAACATTTTGACACAGGTGGTGGAAGAATCAATGAGGAGAGGTGTGCTGTTGGACCTTGTGCTGACAAACCAAGAAGGACTCGGGGACATGAAGGTTGGGGGACAGCCTTGGCTGCAGTGACCAAGAGATCAGGATCCTGGGTGGAAGTAGCAGGGCAAAAAGTAGAACTGCAACCCTGGACTTCAAAAGAGATGACTTTGGCCTCTCCAAAGACCTGCTTGGAGGAAACCCATAGGGTAAGGCTCTAGAAGGAAGGTGAGATGCAAGACAGCTGGATAATATTCAAACACCACTTCCTTCAAGCTCAAGATCAGTGCATCTCTGTGAGTAGGAAATCAAGCAAAGGAGGCAGAAGACCTGCATGGATGAGCAAGGAGCTTCTGGAAAAACTTAAATGCAAGAAGGAAGTTTACAGAATGTGGAAAAAGGGACTGAGTACTTGGGAGGAATATAAGAACATTGTCAGAATATGCAAGGATGCAACAAGGAAGGCTAAGACCCACTTGGAATTAAACCTGACAAGGGATGACAAAGACAATAAGAAGGGCTCTTCAAGCACATCAGTAGCAAAAGGAAGACTAGGGAAAATGTGGGCCTGCTAATAAATGTGGTAGGTGCCCTGGTGACAGAGGATGCAGAGAAGACTCAGTTCCTGAATACCTTCTTTGCTTCAGTCTTTACTGCTAAGGCCAACCTTTGGGAATCCCAGACCCTGGAGGTAAGAGAGAGAGCCTGGAGAAAGGAAGACCCTCTGTTGGTCGAGGAGGATCGAGTTAGAGATCATCTAGGCAAACCTGATATTCACAAATCAATGGGCCCTGATGGGATACACCCAGGAATGCTGAGGGAGCTGGCAGATACTACTGCAAAGGCACTCTCCATCATCTTTGAAAAGTGGTGGAGAACAGGTGAGGTGCCTGAGGACTGGAGGAAAGCTAATGTCACGCCCGTCTCCAAAAAGGGCAAGAAGGAAGACCTGGGAAACTACAAGCCTGTAAGCCTCACCTCCATCCCTGGGAAAGTGGTGGAACAGCTCATCTTGGATGTCATCTCTAAGCATGTAGAGGAAGAGGAGGTTATTTGGAGTAGTCAACATGGATTCACCAAGGGGAAAACATGCTTGACCAATCTGATAGCCTTCTATGATGGAATGACTTACTGGGTTGATGAAGGGACAGCAGTGGATGTTGTGTACCTCAGCTTCAGCATGGCTTTTGACACTGTCTCCTGCAACATCCTCACAGGTAAGTTCAGGAAGTGTGGGTTAGATGAGTGGACAGTGAGGTAGATTGAGAGTTGTTTGACTAACAGAGCTCAGAGGGTTGTGCTCAGGGGCGCAGAGTCTAGTTGGAGGCCTGTGACCAGTGGTGTTGCCCAGGGGTTGGGACTGGGCCCAGTCTTGTTCAATGTATTCATCAACAACCTGGATGAGGGGACAGGGTGTACCCTCAGCAAGTTTGTTGACGACATGAAACTGGGAGGAGTGGCTGGTACAACAGATGGCTGTGCTTCCATTCAGTGAGACCTGAACAGGCTGGAGAGTTGTGTGGAGAGGAACCTAATGAAGTTCAACAAGGGCAAGCGTAAAGGTCCTGCACCTGGGGAGGAATAATGCCATGCACTGGTACAGGCCAGGAGCTGACCTGCTGGAAAGCAGCTCTGCAGAAAGGGATCTGGGAGTGCTGATGGACAATCAGTTGGCCATGAGCTAGCAATGTGCCCATGTGTTCAAGAAGGCCAGTGGTATCTGGGGTAGATTAAAAAGACCGTGACCAGCAGGTCAAGGGAGGTCATCCTCCCTCTCTACTCCACCCTAGTGAAGCCGCATCTGGAGTATTGTGTCCAGTTCTGGGCTCTCCAGTTCAAGAAAGATAGGGAACTACTGGATAGAGTCCAGTGGAGGGCTACGAAGATGATCAAGGAAATAGAGGCACCTCTCTTATGAGGAAAGGCTGAGAGAGCTGGGTCTGTTTAGCCTGGGGAAGAGAAGACAGAGGGGATCTCATCAATGCTTATAAATATCTGAAGGGTGGGTGTCAAGAGGATCAGGCTACACTCTTTTCAGTGGTGCTCAGTGACAAGACAAGGGGAACTGGGCACAAACTGGAATGCAGGAAATTCCATCTCTACATGACGAAGAACTTCTTTGCTTTGAGGGTGCCAGAGCACTGGAACGGGCTGACCACAGAGGTTGTGGAGTCTCCATCTTTGGAGATATTCAAAATCTGCCTGGATGCATTCCCATCCAACCTGCTCTGGCAGGAGGGTTGGACTAGATGACCTCTGAAGGTCCCTTCCAATCCCTATCATTCTGTGAAGATATGTAAACAGCAATGGGCACATATGTGTTAGTATACACATCTGAAGATTCAGAGTTAGATTTACAGGAACCTAGCACCTGACTGTGTAGCAAAATCCACTCCCTGAAATAGACTTCTGGAAAAATAATTTTTAAAAGGCAAGAGAAGATTTAAATGCTTAGAAAGGGGGTACGCACTGGGCAGCAATTAGAGCAGCAGTAACTACAGACAGACGAGAAGAAAGGCTGAACCGTCTGTCTTCATCCCACATCCCTAAGTACTTCTTGACTCATCCTGAGATTTGAGAAGATACATCCTTCCATTAGGATTCATAGTCTTTAGCCATCTCAGAGTGAGGTGGACCAGGTTTTGTTTGTTTTAAAGTAAAAGAACAAACCCTTCATTTCAGAGAAAGAACAATGCCCTGAAAAAAGGGTGGCACAGATTCAAAATGTTGAATATCAAATACTCATTTGATAAAAATACAGAAATTCTAAATGGCAGAGGAAGTAAAACCAAAGTTTCCCCTACTTCACATATATAATCTAACCACTAGGTCACAATCACATTTTCTCCCTCATTCTTCCAACTTCTTAACTATACCATACAGAGGTGAGTTTCAAAAAGGAAATCTGGTAATGCCTGCACCTCCAGGCAATATACAAATTTACAGTTACCGCATGTTTCCCAGAGAAAGGAGATGTGCCTTGAAATCCCAACCACATCCTGGGTACCTGCCCTCAGGCTGAACCAGCGGGTCAGAGGAAGCAGCATCCCTGCTTCCATGCCCATTTTGTATGAAGCCTCACAAGTTGTACTCAACAGCTCACTTAGCGGTGCTCACACCTCAGCTACACAGATTGAGGAACATCTATTTAATGGAGCCTAAAAGACGTATTATATATTTAACAGCTGCCAAGCTCTGCAGCACCATGAAAACTATGGTAGTAGAGAGCTTGGCTGAAAGCAGAGTTTTAGGCATGTAAAAGATCTTCAGTCCAAAAGCGATACACATCCTGGCAAGCCACCGAATGGAAGTTTCAAGGATCAAAACATTAGATCTAGACAGATATTAAGCCCCTGAAACTTTAATTAATTTTTTCCATTCTTTATCAAAGGCGCAAGACCACTCTGCCTCTCAGAGATGGGACATTTTGGATTCAATGATGTTTATTAATGTATCCTTACACACAGGATATAGCAGGACATCCTAGCATGGATGGCAAAGAAAGCCTGCGATTTCTGCAGTAGTGGTAACCACTGCATACATGGAAACTGACAGGTAAGGGCTTTTCATCATTAAAAAACAAACAAACAAACCAACCCCACCAAACAAAACAAAACACCCCAAAACAAACAAACAAACCCCCCAAAAAAACCCCAAACCCACTTACAAAAAACATTGACAAGGACCCAGTGAAACCCTGAATATTATTATTTCAGGTCTCTGACCAAACTCAGTATCATTAACAATACATTTTCATATTCATTGCCAAAAAATTATGCTGGCACTATGACACAAGACAAACTAAAGATTCATTTAAAAACAGAGTTAAAAGTTCAAAATTAGTACAGCTTTAATTCTTCATCATGGAACATACATATTACCAAAATAATCTCTGTCTTACAATTAACATCATCACATACAGATTGAATGAGAATGTCCCAACTTTTAACAACCATATTGTGATTTTGAGAGCCCGTATCCGTTTCAGGTTATTAATTTCAACTAATTCTTCTGGTATTGATCTGTCTTCTGGTTTCATCAGAACAGGCCAGTGGCCTTGGTGTCATTTTTTCAACTTGATATAAGATGGCATGAAAGGCCAGGTATGGTCAATACCTTATCTCCAGGTTGTCCTCTAGTGCTTCAAGCTGTTTGCGGTGACAAATAAGCAGTGGTCTAGGTGGATCCGGTCACTGGAAACCATTTAAAAGCATACACACAGTGTCAGCCTCAGAACGCAGCAACAAAAATTTTACTGAACCCCAGACTGACTCTGTATTTGCCTTTTACAGAAAAGTGGTGGTTAATATGCTGAACTGAAAAGGATGTCTGCAAAATGAAAACATACACCTCTCTCTGGTATGAGAGCGAATTCAGTAAGCAGCTGTCTAGAGACCAAGTGATGAAGTCATCTGAGCTCAAGCAAAATGGATTATTTTTTGCTGAAACCAATGCAAAAACATGAACCCAACAGTAGCAGCTGAACCTCAAAATCTTCAAGAATAGCATGGATAAAGAGCTGATTTCCATACAATCCTTCTGGACTGAACTGAAACAAGAAAGAAAACTGACGCCTGAACGTCTGGTACCACCACAATACAGAGTATGAAAGGTTCTGCTACCCTTTCATTTCTGCACCATACTCCAGGACTGAAATTACTACCTTGAATGATTCTGAACCATGGACAGAAGATGTTACAAGTTCCAAATTCCCACTGCCAACAGAAACAAAGGCACTATATAAAGGTACCTGCTTAGCCATCAATCAGGAGCCAGGCTTCCTCATTTAATAACCAATTCTAAACCCCTGCACTACGGAGGCCATGCTTGAAAGCAAGGTCTGCTTTCAGTTAGCAAAATGCGCTTCATTACGTAAAGATAAATGGCTGACATTTTTTTTTTCTTCTTCCTGCAAGCAATCTTAAACATATGCCTCTCACATTCTCTAAAGCACCAAACAACATTTCAGTGTATTATTTTATTTTCCTGGTTTTTGGAGGACCTAGGGCCAAACTTGTTAATGAATTTAGTCTTTGAAAATCAACTACATCTACTTACACAAGGAAATTAGCCGAAGTTTGTCTTCATTAGACTTGAGACTCAGGCCAACCTGACCTGCTTAAGAAAAAAACCCAAAGAAAACAATAATCACCAACATCAATCCCTTGCCACACTGTGCTGGGTAATTAGCTGACTGAAACCAATCCAACGCATGAAGATGCATTTATAAATAAATAAATGCTAAAAGGCTACATGAGAAGACTTAATGATTCTTCCAAGTTCAGTGGCAGATGCTAAAATGATTCCACGTTCCCTTGCTGACAAGTTTAGACAGGGTACCTTTCCCATCCAAAAAATTCCACCAGAAACCAATTTGATTTTTTTCACACTCAAACAGGATCTTTTTAATACAACCGCCAGTGAAATCATGGAGGAAATTCTCCAAAATCATGTAACACCTCTGACACAAAAACCAGATTAAATAAGAGTTCCTCCACCTTCGAGCCATCTGCTAGTTTGCCAATTAAGCTTTAAGGAAAGAATATTTAGGGCGGGCTTCATCTCACCTGATTTTAGCCATCTAACCTTTTGACTTGAAGCATAAAGTCTCTATTTAGGCCCTTCCTACAGCTGGCTGAATAGAGATAGACATTTCAAGAGGAAATAAATCCCACATTAAGATATGTGTCCAACAACCTAACTCATCTGCACCTGAAGTCAGGCAGAAGTTTATCTCACCTACCATTCCCTGGTCAAAGTAAATAGAAATAAATGCATACACTAAGGACGGTACCTATCTCACTAAATGCAGTGATAAAGTGTTGAGCACAACCTCTCTACTTTTCCATTGGCCAAAAGCCAATCATCTTGCTCAAGCACCTATTTTAATACTGAATGAAACATACGATGGGGGCATTTCTGTCTCAAACCATCTCTACAGGCTACCTGGACAGCTATCTTAAACCAGGCATTTCTTTTAAGGCAATGGAAACATGAGCAAGGTGAATACCTCACTTAGAGAACAGCACCACAAAAATACATTTAGATTGAGCTGAGCAGATATTGAATGTTTAAATTTCACTTCCTTAAGTCTGATAATACAAATAACCCATTTCGAGTGTTTTTAGTAATAACGGTGTTAATTTAAATTGACCTTAGCACTGATAGGGTGTGTAGGCACACCAGGAATTCTAGAGGATGAGTCTCAATCCATTTGGAACAAATGAGGCAAAAAGTCTGCAGAACACAGAAGACAACTGAGTCCATGGAGTGACCTGGGCTAGCAGCAATAGTGTCAAGTCCGTTAGCTGTCATTAGAACAAAATACACCACCATGGGCTTGCCAGTCCAGTCCAACCACAATGGCTTGGCCTATCCACATTACTCATTGAAATGATGAAGTCAGTCAAGTTTTGGCCAGACCTTTGGGAACACCGAAGTGTAATATGAATTCAAGCATGGATGCTTATCCATTAAGAACTGCAATAAAAATACCTTGAAATTTTCAGAACAACCTGGGGGAAGAGAGTGAAAACCACACCTTTACATCCAGCTACAACACTGCTTGCTACCTCAGTTAAATTCTTAGTGTCTTTGATAGCTTTGCAAATAGAGCAAATACCCTTTTCTAACACAGATGCAGGTCCTCAAATAAGATAAACAAGACAGGTCGCAGTAAAGCAGTTTTATCTAGCACTAGCAGCTCGCAATATGTTTAATGACAGGGACAATCTGTTGACATTCCGCAACTGTAAGTAAAAAAGAACATTATTTGTGTAATTTTAAATGCTACAGACATATTCAGAAGTTTAGGTGACTCTGTTTTAAAATCCTTACCTCATACAAATTATGTGACCTAAAGAAATATGACAGTTTAGAAAACATACTAATTTTACAATAACCTTTTAAATTAGATTTAATTCTGTAACATGTCTTTTTGGGGAAAAAGAAAAAAAAAAGGCAAAACAACACAACAAACCAACCAAAAAAAACTCAAACCAAACTTCTGCTGAGGCACAGAAATTCTATCCAGGTAGAGTTCATAGGGAGGTAAAATAGAAGCAATAACCAACAGACAATTTTAATTGTAACACTTCAGGGCATGCCAATGTGTGCAACTCCTGCAGATACACCTGAGCTAGGCAGTATGAACGTGCCAGCCAGCAACAGACTGGTCTTGTCCAGTCATTCCCAAATTTATTCCCCTTGCTGGGTGGACATTGCAATCTCATTTAAACGCTGTGCTGCTGCACCTGTCACCATCTCAACAGTTTGAAACAAGATTCGGTATGTCTGTGAAGCAGAGAAGTGTTTTGACTGCAACACAAAAGCATTCTAATAGGCAGATTATCACTTACTTCACAACTACCCAATCAGAATAATGAGAAAATGCTGGACTCATTTCCTGGACCTCCCTGAGGCAAATGTCAGTTTTCTCCTGATATAAAGGCCCCACGGAAACTGGTCAGTTCTCTGCTCTTGCTTCCTCCTAAACTATTTCACCCTGACCCAAAACACTTAAATTAATGGATCTCACCTGGGGAAATATTTTTTTTTAAATACTCATTTGAATTTAAATAATTCCTTCTATTGGAATTAATTAACTTTCCTGTTCCCGATGTAAAGTAAAGCAGCATTACCTCACTTTTATAGACTGAGAAAGTGAGACTCACTAAAATACAGTGACTTGCTCATAGGCAGAGAGGAGCTCCATGACAAAGGAAGGAACGAAAGAAAGAACCTGAACAAGATAGAAGCAAAATTTCCCATTATTTAAATTGCATGCTGCCGTGGGTGCCTTGACATCCATTCATGAGTTTCAAGACATGATGTTAAGGGACAACACCAGCGACCCACCAACTATGTTCTGAAACTGTAATACTAAGTATAACCAATCAGTCAACACAATTATCACTGTCAAGCTCCATTATGAGAACAGCTGTAAACCAGTAAAATGTTAGCACTGTATGTCATCGTATTAGCCTTCTTTTCTCTTCCACTCCTCATTCTTTTCTTTTTTGAAGGACAGCAAAACTTACAGGATAATCCTCCACACACCGTATGTGCCCTTCTTCCCAACTCCGAGGCCTAGGACTGTAAAATGAAAGCCGAGATCCTCACAGTTGGATCATTTCATGAGTTAGGACTTCAAGACATCAAGTCAATGCAATAAATTGAGAATTGACAATGGCAACACTAACACGTTGCAGGTGTCTATAAGCAGTGCCTCATGGGTACTTACAAGCCAGTCAATCAGCCAAAAGGATTAGCTAGGCAGCTCAAAACACTGCCATTCCCTCTGCAGAAATTTTTAAGCAGGCTGAGTGGATTGCCTTTAAGAAAGCTTTACGCTCCCAGCACACTTCCTAACGAGTGTGCTCCACACCGCTGCCATCACTCCTTTTGTACTCTTCCCAGGTTTACGGTTTTACTGCTCACAGAGGATGGCATTCTGAAAGAACAGGTCATGTATTTTCATTTTCAATTGGATTTTATCTCGGGAGTGCCATGCAATGGTCATACATAGTTTAAATGCACAACAGCTGATTCAAGGGTGAAAATCATGCAGGAGAACAGACTAAGCTTCTGTCATTTCTGACTCTTCATTGCCTCTGCTTTCTGCCTTAGAAAGACAGAAATCATTATTATCCTCATTTCTTAGCATTCTACTTCTGGGGTGTGCTCACTTTGCATAGGACAAAGGAAAAGTGAACAGGATTGACACAGTTTATAAACACTAAGGAGGTCAGTACAGTAACACTGCTGTATTTAATCCATAGCAGGAACTATTTGCAGACTTGAAAAGCTAATTGATGTTTTCTTTCTTGACAAAATGACCTAGAGATTCTAGTCTTCCTAGAACTGCTGCTGCACATTATCCTGGAGGACCTTGCTCAGTCCTATCCTCTCCCCATACTCTGAGAACATTCCTCACAATAATACTTCTTCAAAAAAACGGTTTTGGAGCTTACAGACTCTATTTTATTAGTCTAAATGGTTTGCTGATTGCCTAAAAGCCTAGGTTTTCCCAGGTGGTTAATCTCTTCAATCCTCTATAGTAACTATCAGCTAATAGTGCAGACCGGTTCACATGTCCAAGATTCTTATATCCAAAATTAGATCTGAATCAGCAAGTCTCTACCATGCCTTGAACGTCAGCAGTGGGCACACAGTAAATAAAAATATTCTATTATATTCTTGAAAGGAAACCTTTTCTGTATATTTAATGGAAGTCATTTTCTGTAAAAAACCTCCTCAAATAAGCATCTCTACTCAATTACACACACAATGAGAGGTAAGACAGAGCCTAGTTTTCCATGTGAGAATAAAAGCATTTGGAACGATGCCTATACAAACCTACTCATTTCTTCTCCATTAATTCCACATGATTTTCCAGTAAGCATACCTGGTTTTCTATAACCAATTTTAATTTGCATAAATTCTTCCCAGAAAAAGAAACGATTACCTAACCTAATGACTTCTCCATTAATGGACATTTTGGCAACAACAGATAATGGAGAAACCCTTGATTAGTTTCAGGAGAATTCTGACTAGCATAAACAGGCATTTACAGCCACAAAAGTCTCAGCACAAGTTCACATTGAACGCAGAACGTTCAGTGTGCTGAGGGAATATGACTGACTCAAGTATCCAGAGTAACGTAAGGTGTAACCAAAATGGTTTTTTCACTTTGCAAGAGACGGGCATACACAAAGCCCTGATATCCAAAGATGCTATTCTGAATGGATAAAACATCTGTTCTTGTGATGCAAACAGCCCCTCTCCAACTGCAGCGCTAGGCTCTGTCTCTCTACCCTATACATCAGCTGAGCCTTAGCCAAAGATCCCAAGCCATGGCCAAATTGAACAAGACGGCAGCCCCCTCCCAGTCCCACTCCAGCTGCAGCTGTAGGCAGTGTCTCTCTCCCAACCCTAATCCTAACCCCAGTCCAACGCATCACCACCAAACCGTACTCTCACAGAAAGTCCAAATCAACATTTTCTCTTGAGTTTCAATTCCTTTATCAAGGAACATTCTTCAAAAGCCAGTTTGACATTAATACTAATGCAGCTTTTTCTCATTAAGCCACAAGAATACAAAGTAATACCGGTTAGAGCAGAATCCATGTCCTCTTAGCTTTTCAGAGCTTAAACTCCAGCTTCCCCTCAGCACTTTCATGTACTACTGTCTAATTTGATGATGCTTCACTTGGTTTTAAATGGTGGGACAAGGAGCCTCACAGATCTCAACGAGTACAACTATTACCACGTCTTTTCCGTGGACTGCGGTCACGGTGCAGATCTTGAAGGCCACATTAATTCTCTAAGACCAGATCTGACCAAAAAGCTAACAGAAACACAATAGCTAAACTCTTGCCCCTGTTGTGATCCCCATGGTCCTAAAAGCCCAGGACTAATAGAAAATAACTACCCAGAAGACAGCCCTGAAGAAAAGATTTGTAAGATTCCTCTGTCTATAGGCTATGTCAAATATGGGACTGAGCTGGAGTGGGCCACATGGTGCTTCAAAGGCTGCAGGTATGCAAAGGTATTCAAAGGTATGCAACATAAGGAACAATGAGGGATAATTATTTTTTATTTAAAGTGCCAGAGAGTCTTCATGCCACCTACAAGTCAGCAGCCCTGAGACCAGAAAGCCTCTCTGCACTGCAATGTCAGACCTGTATATTATAAAGTTAGGGAAAGCAAGCCAACATTTTTTACTGACATGCTCCTTTCAGATCATTTCCTATACAATATGGAACTAGTGTTACCCTTGGAGGCGTAAGCAGCACTAGTAAGCAAGACATTTCCTGCATTCAGGTTTCCAGTTTGTTTAAAGAAAGGCTCCTTCCATAGAGTACATTCTGACACACTGAATAAAGACTTGCTCCTGTTTCTTTCACAGAGCGTAAAAGAACCAGATGTAGCATAAGGTTAAACGTATATGCTTATATTAGTCAACGCAAAGCCAAGCCCCAGAAACCGTCTAACATTATATACTCAGTCCCAAGTATTGTTTGAAAACAGAACCTTTTAAAAGGTCAGTTTTCTTAGTCTGTCAGATACAAAATCATTGTAATAACCTCCTTCTATATGTGCTACACTCCTTTCTCAGGATTCAGAATTGCCACTTACAATCAACCAAAGGAACAAAATTTTCTGCTACTTACACTGCTCTGTTTTACAGTTGGTAAAAGGATTCATCAGCACGTCAGCTCCTTTACTGTTACCCACAATACTCACTGCATAAGAGACTCAGCTGTAGCCCAGGGCCCAGTAGTGAAAGACAAATCCCCAATACCAATAGTTTGTTTGTCCTAGCAATCCTTTAGAAGACAGTAAATACATAAAATGAAAAGTTAAGAAAACCATTTCAACTACCTTGCCATGTAGTTTGTAGACATCATATCTTATTTGAGCAAACTCACGGAGTCCAAAAGATCCTCCAACAAGATACAGCTGAAAAACAACAAAGTGAAAACAGACGTGTTAGGACTACTACAAAAAAGAACATTTTGCATACTGACACAATTCATTTACCAAGGGAACCTATTATTTTTCCAACAGAAATACCAGGAACTGAAGAAAATAATCAATAGGGAGATATGTACAGGAGAAGAGGAAGTATATGTAAAGTCAGAGCCTTCTTCCACTCTCTGGGCCTGGGTTTCACAAATTTCCTCCTTCATGGAGGAAAGGGAGAAGGGGCAGGGGGGAAGTTTCACATCCACATAAAGAAATAATTAAATTATTCTTTCTCACAACAGAGGGGTAGCATAAAACTTTCTATATATTTTTACTATTGAAAACAGAAAGACCAACTGAAAGATAAAGTATTGTTAACAAATATCATTAAGGACTTGAAAATTAGCTTAGAAATCTAGCTACTCTGTGGAAGAATCAGGCTTCTTGCTCCTGCTCTGACCTGACAGACTCCGATTGCTGTTTTCTATTAAGGCAGATGCACAGGAGGCCACCTCACATCTAGAGATGCACATCTAAGGAAGGTGGAAGGATAAGGAAGCTCTAAGGACCTGAGTGGGGAAAAAAAAAAAAAACCCCACACACAAAAAACCACCCAACACCACTCTAGTTTATCACACCACATTGCTGTTACCCAGTCCTTCATCACAGGCTGTTCTTCATTACCAGTTGCTGCACTGGTAACTGTTTTCTACACACTGCTGCCCGATTTCTTGCTGCCTATTAGGTTTGCAGCAATGGCCTGTGTTCAAGAATTGTTACAATTATGCTGCACATGTAGTTAAAATGTATGTTCCTTCCAAAAAGTATGCTATCCGAAGTTGAGGCCACAAAGCCAGATTCATTCCATTTAAATTAAAAGACACACACACACAGAAGCCCCTTCTACATTTATTCCTTCTAAAAATTGTAGGACTACATGATTTTCCATCAAGCAGGTAAAACTACAAAACTACTCACAACCATGTGATCACCCTCCCCACACACCCTTAGATGCTGGTATGTTACAGACTGGTACCCAGGAACTAACGTGCTCTGTTCAAAGAACAGGGAACCCTTCAGCAACAGCCAGGAGCTCCACAATCTCTTCCTGGCCTGGCCCTTTCAATAAGCCTAAGAATCTAGCTGATAATTAAAAACAAATAGAGCACAATTTTATGATATGAACATCCAGCTGCTAGGCCACAGAACTCCGATTTCAGAAAGCCAGTCAGAAAAATCACCATGTTGTAGGAAGTTAACTTATATCGACTAGGAATTTGAGCTATCAAAAACAGGATGGCACCACACTTGTATCATAACTGTTCAAGGAATTAATTATGTTCTTGCAAACGCTGAATCATCAAAATACACAACAGAAAAAAAGGTATTTGTATAAAGGTGGGGAAAAAAAGTCTTCCTTGTGTGTCAGCATTTTGGTAAGAAAGTATAACAGGAAACAGAAAATAAAGTATTTGTAATAGTTAAAAAGAACCTGAAAATTATTCAAGATTTATTCAAGCAAAGCAGAAGATTTGTCAGCTGAAGATACTGTAACACATAATGCCAAAACTGAATTTTAACATGGTTGACACCTCAGCATAAGTTTTCACTAGCTGATCTACTTTAATTCCTAACAAGCACTATGTTAATTAACAGTCAGTGAGTGAACAAACTTGGGAGTCCTAATGAACAGAAATCAAGAGTGCTACAGATACGTGTATGGCTGTTAGAAACCGCACCTTCCTGCCTTTGTGTATACAGCATGCTGTCAAAGAGTGGCTATGGCAGGGCAAAGGCAGCTGCAGTAGAAATGCTTCAGTACACCGTTGTTAAACCAGGCAGAAAGTAGCAATTACCTGTGACATCAATTAAAAATTAGTTTGCCCAACAAGAAGGTATGTACCGTTATGAGATTCACAGAGTGGTAGGGGTTGGAAGGGACCTCTAGAGATCACCTAGTCCAATCCCCCTGCCAGAGCAGCATCATCTAGAGTAGATCCCACAGGAACAAGTCCAGGTGGCTTTGGAAAGTCCCCAGGGAAGGAGACTCCACCACCTCTCTGGGCAGCCTGTCCCAGTGCTCTGTCACCCTCACAGTGAGGAAGTACTTCCTCATGAGATGCAATACAAACAAATGGAAGACCTTTAAGCGGCCTGTTCCTCATAAATCAACTGCTATTTAACATAATGAAAAGGTAGACGGTGGCTTACAAAGCCATGTTCCAAGCTAAAAAATGAAATACTACATTCTCTAGCCTTGATAGTTTAAAACTATGTAACTAAGAGAAACCAAGTAGAAGGTTGTTGCATGAAATGTCACTTGCTACTCATTTTGTCTCAACACATCCTACCACTTGTTTGACAGAAACCATCTATGCTGCAGTGCATTTCACATTTGCAGCCATACACATGATAAAGAAGTCGACACACACACACCTCTAAGTTCCTTTAGATGGGTTTTGGCCTCGGATTGTAATTTTACTCAAACCACTAATACTTACTTAATACGACTAAAGGGAAAAAAAACCCACTTGGTTTCTGATGTACTTTTGCTCTTCATACAGCATAAGCAGTGTTACTAGCCTGGGAAGTTGGCACACCTCGCTTATCGGGCATCGCCAGTATAGTTGCCTTTGCACTTCCAATGCTGCAATGGCAGATTTATCTTACGATGAAACATCAGATAGGTTGCGTCAGAGTCAAAGCACACTGATGCTCTAGGAAATCACACATGCCACTGAAATATTAATAACGCTGCAAGGTTAGGATTAAGACTAAATAATCTTCAAAAGCACAGAATACACTCAGAAACATAAATAACGTGTTTCCAAATTTACTTGACCAGCAGTCTAAAGAGCCAAACACGATGTCTATGACTTCACTGCAAAACCGGACCAGAGTCAGTCGCATTCAGCACTTAACCGACAGCACGTCAGTTAGCTGACAACCCTCAGCGTGAATTGCCTTGATGTACAGAGCAGCAACGGACAGCTACTCAGCCCATTAGATTTTGGGAAACTGTTCAAAAGCCAATAAAAGAAGGTATAAATGAGTTCACGCAACTGCAATAGCATTAAACGTAGTAAAGGGCTCAGTGACTGACAATGTATGGAGTGAATATATTAGCCTTGGTTTAAGTGTTTCCTTTCTCTTTTTTGCCTTACGAGAGAAGATGTCCTCACTACCTTCATTTAAGCTAACTGTATTCAACGGGAAGAATGCATACATACAAACAACGGGGAAACATCAAGAGTCACCAGTCCAAATAATCAGAAGTGGGATAAGACTCCAGTTAAAAATCCCAGGGACATGACGAGCCTGTTGGCTCTGCATATTCTGTCAGTCTCACATGCATTCCCAGTGTTCCAATTTGTGCAATAGAGAAATTTGCTCAGTGTAAGCCATGGGCAACAGCAAAGTCCAGTATGTTCCATCCACTAGGCCAGACATAAAAGAGACAGTAGAAGCTATTCAGGATGCCATATAAATAAAACAGTTAGATTGGCAATATTCTAATTAAGTCAGGCTCAAGCTCACTCTCCAGTGAAAGGGGGAAAGTAATGCCACATATAATGAAAATTAAGATACATTTTTCTTCATTCCAATTTTAGAATCATCCAGATACTGAACTGACATTATAAAATGTTAAGGCATTGGCATCTGATGAGTACTCAAGCTGGAAAGTTCAAATATACCTGCATTCTTTCATTGTGATGGAACTATTCATTTCAAATGCTTCAGAATGTAGAGCAAAAGCATTATGTAGCCAACATCACCTGTCTAGTTACTTGAATGTATTCAGCAGATTGATGAAATAACAACTTTTTTCCTTTAAGCCTGAAGTTTACCATAAGGCAAAAAAATCATAAAGCATGCCAGATAGCCAGCACTTAAACCAGAGCAAACTGCTTAACAGCACTGCTAGCATAACCCCCCATTAAAGATCTCGCATTGGATTATTCCTTTATGTTTCAGTGAGTACACAAAAATCACCCTACACTGCTGTAATGCAATTATGCATGCATGGAAGACTTGCATGTTGCAAAACAAAATGAAAGATAGGATGTGACATAAGAGCACCATCTGTCACATACACTCAGCAACCTCAATAAATGTTTTATGTAAAAAAAAACAAAAAAAAGGACACAAAATTCTCTTTAATAATATTCTTTTAAAAATTCTACTTGTTCACTTCTCCGCTGGGAAGCGTGTTATGCAATCAGTTATGGATGGCATCAGACTGATCCCTTGAACTGCATCTTAGGATGGGAAATACTTGTATTTGTCACCAACTGCAGTGAGATGTTCACTGAGGGCTCATAACAGCAGGAGAACTTAGGACTTACAGCAGAACCCTACTTTTTTAGTTTCCTCCATAATCTAAAGCAGCCATGTTCAATCCCTTGGGTTAACAAGATAACAAAAAACGATTCCTCTGGCAGCACCAGCAATTTGCCCTGTTACAGATATTTTCCTGCTACAGCACCAACTGTGAAAGCCAGATTACAAAATTACATTTGTCACAAATCCCTAAATTAACCAAATCGCAGTACTCAGCGCTGGCAACACAGATTATGCAGTCGTGGAAAACATCATGATACATGTCACTGGAGAAGGAACATGATCATTTTCTAGCCTATTCTTCAAGACTGCTGCTGCAAAACCCTCCAGCTATTCATCAGGAGCTTCCAAACTAGAAGAGTCATGTGAATGATTTTATTTTAGTTTGCAGTGATCACGGTAAAAAGGCTTTTGGAGTTTCCTTTTTAAAACACTGTCCTATGTGCAGTGCAAGACCGGTGAAAGATGGCAATTTGACAGCTCAGAAGACTGAAGTCTCTTATTTGTTCCCTAAATAAAGCAGCAGGGCAAACTGCCAGTCCCAGAAGAGGCCCAGGCAAGTCAGCTTGACCTGAAGCGCCCCCCTCTGCCAGCTCTACCTCTCAAGAGCTTATTTCCCACACATGCTCCAGCACTTGGCTCTATCCCTGAGGCTGCTACGAGGGAAAAACAGTGCAGAAGTTTAAATCCTCTCCCCACGAGCAGAAGAAGAGGGTCTACTTTTTCTTCTTGTCTGCGACAAATGGAAAGCATTTTTAGTCCAGACCAGAGGCCTCCTTTGGGGGAAATCAGAAACCAACAGTATGCATCCCTCAGTAGTCAGTTCATTCAAAAGGACACCGAAGTAAAAGAACGCACTCAGTGCATGTACTAGAATCCACCAACCGTAGAGTTACATTCAAAAGCGGATGAAGTATGCCAGCAGATGACCGCACAGATTCCGTGCTGGCAGCCCGGCACGCAGCTGGTATAAACTGGAGGCAATCGTGACCGACTGATAAAGCAGAAGAGTGTAGTTTTCACAGCATGTAGAACACTCTGCAGAATACTACACTTGACCCAAGGTATCAGGTTGATTGGCTCAGTATAGAGTATGTTCAAAGCAATGATTTTAAAGATTGTAAATACGAATGGCTACAGGGCAGAGTGCAACAAAAACTGTCCCTATATCCTTTCAATGCTACTATTCAATGTCTTAGGAAGAAAACACCACCTCTGTTTAATAAAATGTTGATTTCGTAACAGGTTGGAAAGCACAGAAAACACACTTAATAGAAACCAATCTAAAAACAATGCAGAAGAGACAGAAACCCGTATGTTCCTCAGCGTGAGCATTAGCAAAAAATGGCATTTTCTGCCACAGAATTGTCACTTTGCATTACACACGTTACTTGGGCCGGCTAGATGACAAGGGAATTTCACTCAGCCGCTGCAGCTGGTTGAAAACCAAGTCTGCCATGGTGTCCAAGCTGTAGTTTCTGAACACCACCTTCTCCTTCTTCCTAAGCTTCTAAAAGCCAAAATTTTGATTCCTTAATATAAATATCATGCCCGTTACTCAGGGGTTCAGATCTAGCCAAGGTACACTACAATGAGAATCTGCTTACATCTCATGGCAACCTCGTGTTCTTATGATGTGTTAGGCCCAGCTCAAAACAGCAATAAACTGAAACTGGCATTAAAGAACACGAAAAGAAACCACGAAGAGTCAAGTAATACTTCCCTGTTGACAATGCTGGGAAGGGGATGAAGATGAAATGTACCAGAGTGTATGTTCATGTTGCATCTTTACCTTCATCACCCCTCAAAGAAGGTGGAGACTTGGAGCAGGACAAAACACATAAAGTGAAAAGAGGCAAGTCTGTACTTCTGTTCCTGTTCTGAGGCTCAGCACAGAGCCTCAGTTCCTCTGAGCACCAGGTTAGTCCACTCTAACGGCATTAAACAACGCAAATACACTCTTTAAAATGGAACAGAGGCAAAATCTGGAGCACTAAAGACTGCCTATTTGTCTAACATTTATCTGGAAAACAGTACTCAAAGATTAAGAATCAAATGAAAAGTTTAAGGTCTTAATCCAAAAGACAAGCTCAGAAATTTTACAGCCTGACAGTCAAGTGAAAGATGGCAGTCAGCAAATTCAGACTGCACAAACTGGAGCCCACAGAAGCCCATTCAGCTGGAACACGCTGGCTTCCACTCCGGCACGAACAGTTCCAGGGGGTGGTTTGGTCTGGAACAGCTCCACACTCTGCTGTGGATTCAAACACACACAGATGAACAGGAGATGCAAAGCAGAAGCGCTGCCGAAGTTGAAGACATACCTCATCATTAGCTTAGAGACCCAATATTTATAATACAAGTCATCGAAGCATAAAAGCAGCACTGTGATTCGTTGGTTGAGAGCAACCATTTCCAAATTCTAAAAGGTTTTGTATTTATTGCTTTTCTAGGCTACAAATGCAATACTTGTGACTGTTACAGGCAATCACAATTTACCTACAAATATCTGAAGTCAGAATTCTCTCCTTAGGGGTAAATTTTAACTTCCATTCATCTATCAGAATCATATTAACATTTAAATCAAGTGTTCTGCATATGTCACTTTTTTGTAAGCTACATAAAGTAACAGATATTAATAAAGTCCTGCAATTCTGTATAATTAATTGTTCATGGCAGTAATATGAATGATCTTAACTGTAACACTGACCTATCTAAAAGTGAAAAATGCTGACTGTAGTAATCCTTTTCCAAACAATATCAGAAGATAATCTAATAACAGCTTCTACACATAGACACTAAAGACAATAACAGATCTGAGAAACATGATTACTCCTGAGAAGAATTTTCCATCTTTTTCATGCATTCGTATCATCTTTTGCAGGCAGATCCTCAAGAATCCGTGGGGAAAAGTATGCCTTGTATTCAGCATATCCCAGGACTCAGAATTCAGCAGCTTTTTATGAATTAGGAATGTTGTATTTAAAGAAATCTCTGGAAACTTTGTAATTTAAATACCTTGAAATGATAAAAACATAGTTTCCCTACCCATTAACGCTGTAAAACTTCCACTTTCAGCGACTCACAATGCAACAAAATACCATTTCACAACATTTGCAAAACAATCCTGAGCATCAGTCATGGCTTCCAGATGACCCTGAACTGACCAGTGAACAAAACCAATCCACAGACATGTGATTTCATGTCCTGATGTCTGGGAAAGGTTTTTTGTTCTGTTTGTTTGTCAAAAAGGTTGAGAGACAACTGGTTCATTAACAAGGGCCTGAGATGCCACTGACCTTCCCTAATGACGTGCGGAAGCACTGACCACATTGCTGCAGCGTTGTTAGGGATTCTCTCTAATCAGACCTTCTGTCTTGTCCTGTATGTGACATGCATTCCTGGCATCTCTTGACCAAGTGTTTATCAAAGTAAACTTGCACTGTTCGAGGCAGCAATGTAGATGGCATTGTAGTACAGTCTGTGTGCATAAACACTGATGGAAATAGATTTTAGAAACATGTTTATTCACAGGAAAATATTTCACTGTTCCAAGCTACCCCCATCTTCTCTTTTGGCAACACTAGGCACGACACATAAAACAGCAAAACAAGATCCATAAGGAGAAGTAAAGTGTTTGTAAAAGTACAGTCGTTACAAGATGAGGAAAAAAAAAAACACCAAGAAAAATGAAAATAAGTCAAAATCTACAGCTTACAGATATGGAGAATGTTGCAACATATTGTAAATTGCAGCACTTGCAGCACTACATATGTAGTGCAATGCACTTACTTTGGGTGTGCAATAAAAATCACTAAATGAGCCACAGATTATATTATCTGTCTGCTAAGATGCTACTTCAGCTCCTCAGAATTCAGTTTTTCCCTTGTAACATGTTAACAGCAAAACGAGGACTACAGCTGTACATTCATCTGGCGATGTAGAGAGCATGAAAGATCCTTGTCTAGAATTAGAGACAGAACCAAAACCACAAGTTTTGGTAAGTGGTGTGAGCGTCTGAAATAATGTTTTTTAAACCAGTGTTTTAAAACTGTTACTGCTTTGCACTTTTGAATACAAACATGGACCTCCATGATCTAGAGCCACCATACTTACTTGTCAGAAAAAACAATTTCCAGCCACCTCCAAACATTCTAACTGCACCAGAAGTAACCTTATGCGTTCAGTGTCTCATAAGAAAGGTATGACACTGGATCCAGTAGCTGTAACATCAAAGAGCCGCCTTCTCTCAAGATCTTACAGAAGCATCACATCAGCAAGAGGACGCTGACAGACACATCCCTTTTGGTCAGGTAGACTTGACTGTGCAATATAAAGCAGCAGTGACTGAAGCTCTTCTGCAAGAGAACCAAGTATCCTGAAGACTTGCAAGTTAAGCTTCATGTAATAAAGGAAAGAGTTCCCATTATCGTGACAGGAAATGGAGATGTCAGTATAGCTGACAAAGATGTTTAAGTTACCACAGAGGTGGCACAGCGCTCCATCAAACCAGCCAAATTTACAGCTATATCTGTAAGGCCGCTGGAGTTCAGCCCAACATCTACACAGATGTCACCATCTTTACCGATGCTTTAGGACTACTCACCCTGTAGCACTCAAGCTGTTAAGATATTCCATGTCAGGCTGTACCACTCTCTCCTGCAGCCTTACTGGTTTATGCCATGCAGAGATATCTTATCTGCAAAGTTTACAGAGTTAAAGGAAATATTCACGAATCAAGGTCTCATGCAGGTTTCATTCCTATCCCCTACAGTTGTGTTGCTACTCACAAAGACATGCTCTTACCTTCTGAGAAAGTATGACTGGAAACTGCGATTTATACTTCTTACTCTGAAAGTTCTTGTCAGTTTGAGGTTTAAAAATCAACCAAGGAAATTCCTTCTCCACTGAAATACTCGAACAGCCCCAGGCCCAAAAGAACAAAGAAAAAAAAGGATCAAGGTAATTTACACTAAAAAGTCAGAAATCTTTTTAATATGTATTTGTGCGTGCATGTGCATAATGAGACACTCATCTGTCTTTGAATTATGATCTCTTTAACCTTGGAGCCTTTCGGAAAAGTGTCACAGGCATTTTTTCGGTCACATAGGCAGTGTAAGAAAGGGAGAGATGAAAGCTGGTTTATTCTTTTCCGTAAAATGCAAGCATCTGACAGAAACCTTTGGTTTCAGTATTATCAACACCTTCAACAGACTGTAAAGGGTTACAAAGGCATGCTCCTTCTGATTCTGTGCATAGATTGTGTCTTTTTTTGCTGTAATTGATCTTTTAGCACAGTTCTGTTCAGCTTCAGAGATGCTTTCAGAGTTCAATAGACAGCTGGGGAACTGACAAGAATTGCATGAATTTTCCTTCTTACTCCTCAGGAAGCCTTTGGGCAGCAACACAAAAACATTCTGAAGTACTCACAGGGGAGAATAATTTTAAGGCAAGGAGACATGAAACCCTGGAAAGAAATATAATAGAATATTTCTCGATATAATATTGTCTCTGGAGGAAAGAGCTCCGCGGTAACAGAAACGGAATGAAATTAGACAGGACAAAGTCAAACAAACCAGACTCAAAATCCTGTGCTATGGCCTATGGCAAATCATGCAAAAACACCCAGGGGGCCAAAAGGACAACTACAGGTCTACCTTGGCCTGGGAAGCTGAAGTCCTAGGGCCAGCACTGAAGCAGAACTGAGAAAATCCACACCACTGCTGCCAGATGGTTGTTCAACATCTTCTTAAGCATGCATCACGAGTGTTCTTTCCTAACAAAGAGTAATATTTTCCTAACGTCTGGTCTAGAGCTCATTTATTTTGGTACAACTTTCCCCAGCTATGAAAAGCAATCACCACTCTCTGTACATAATGTACCGAACTTCTCAGACTTTTCTAAAATAAACTGTCAATTCCTTCAAGCATTCCTTAAAGGTGGAACGTCTGCTGTATCTTTTACGTTACTCTCCTCTAGACTTCACAGTTTGTCTTTATCATCTCTACAACAGCACCATAAAGCTGGAAAATTACTCCAGCTGAGGACTTTGAGTAGACTGGACAAGTCCTGTTCCATGGTTTACTTTACTTTTGACAAGTTTCTGTGCCTTACAATGGCATTTCTGCTTTTTCACAGTATTACAGCCCACATTATTTCTGCAGGACCCACTACACCTAAGATACCTTTAAATTTGGAAGGCACCTAATAACTACATTTTATAGTATTTTTTCAGTCCTTTGAGAACACAAATGACAAGAATCCATAGTTCCTCTGAAGCACAATTCTCACAGGGAAAGTAATGTAGGAAGCTTTATCAAAGTCAAAACCTTGTGTATCAGTTGCATCTCCTCCCCTACTCTACTAGTTAAGCTATCAAATATAAAATCAAATTAATATCATATCAAATATTTATTATTGAAAAGCAATGGTGACTTTTTTCTCCACCAGGTCAGCACCTCAAAGTATTTCATGACGTTAGTATTTTCCCCAAATCTTTTATGGAGTTAAAATTGAGCTGGAGAGTACTATGCTGTCTGGGTTCCCCTCATCTTAGAAGACAAGCAGCAAACTTCAAATAATTACATAAGCAATAGGACTGTGACCTAAAACTATATCCAACCTTGAACACCCAAGAAACGTGTTATTAAACTAAAGAATAATGTCAGACCACTCAAAAAATTAGATGAGAAACCAGAAAGCAAATAAATTTAGTCTAAGCATGAAAGCAGCAACGTTCTGGACAGCCTCTTAGGTACACACGCATGCAGCAGGATATCATACAATCATAGAATGGTTTGGGTTGGAAGGGACCTTAAAGACCATCTAGTTCCAACCCCCCTGCCATGGGCAGGGACACCTTCCACTAGACCAGGCTGCTCAAAGCCTCATCCAGCCTGGCCTTGAAGACTTCCAGGGATGGGGCATCCACAGCTTCTCTGGGCAACCTGCTCCAGTGCCTCACTACCCTCTCTGTGAAGAATTTTTTCCCAATATCTAATCTAAATCTACCTGCTAAATCTCTAAACATCTACATATCCGAACAGCTGTAACACTGTGCTTGACGACCTTACGCAAGGTGTTGTACAGAAAGGTGGCCTGAAATACCAGGCAGTGGAGTTACTGATGCAAACGATTCACGCAGTTGTGGTACCATCACACTAGTTTGTTGGTTTGAGTTTTCTATAATCTGTTTTCATTTCTTACAAATGCCTTCATCGGTATTTTGATAAAAGATACTTCATTCAAGTGCATGAGTATTTCCACTTAAAAGCCCTGACTCTAGAACCTCCGTATCAGCACTTTAAACCGCCTTGAACTTTTTTAACAAGTGTCACCAGCCACCTCAA